>NW_007380074.1:12866-16601 GCF_000475195.1 Diaphorina citri
GGTAGGGGGAGAGAAAAAAATAAAAATAGTAATGGATATATAAAAATAGTAATAAAAAAATAACTCTTGGAATAAAAAATGGTAAACACAGAGCTTGGAAACTTGATCAGTTGGTTAACAAATAGGCAGAAAACAGCTGATTATCAGAATGTCAATAACAGTGAACTGAATCAGTAGAACAGAATCAGTGAGAGTCCACTCATCAGGGAGGTTCAGATTAGACTGAGAACAGTTTACTTTACTAAAACGAGCACTGAAACTGACACGGAGTAGTTCCTCTTAATCCCAGGTCTACAAGATCATGTTAATCAATTAAAGAGTTTATCTCTGAGATTGTTCGGAGACCAGGCCGGAATGGTCTCCGAGAATGGCCTGAGGTTCACAAACACTGATATTGTAGAATCGGGGATTAGAGGCGCTGATGAGTGATTGAATCTACATAATACGTAGGTACATACATACTTATCTACATAGGTACATATTTAGTTATTTACAAGTGTGTGGCTGTACATAATTATAATACATATGTGTACATAGGTAGGTATATTGTGTAGGGTAATTCATTAAAATGTACTGTCGATGTCGGTCGCTGTTACTGTGTGGTGTGTTCACACATACCTAGTCGACATCGATCGATCTCGACTAAACCGTCCACACTTCCTCGATAACAATGATTCACCTCGTCAATCGGGCGAAAAACAGCTGATTATCAGAATGTCAAGAACAGTGAACTGAATCAGTAGAACAGAATCAGTGAGAGTCCACTCATCAGGGAGGTTCAGATTAGACTGAGAACTGAGAACAGTTTACTTTACTAAAACGAGCACTGAAACTGACACGGAGTAGTTCCTCTTAATCCCAGGTCTACAAGATCATGTTAATCAATTAAAGAGTTTATCTCTGAGATTGTTCGGAGACCAGGCCGGAATGGTCTCCGAGAATGACCTGAGGTTCACAAACACTGATATTGTAGAATCGGGGATTAGAGGCGCTGATGAGTGATTGAATCTACTTAATACGTAGGTACAATGGTACATACATACTTATCTACATAGGTACATATTTAGTTATTTACAAGTGTGTGGCTGTACATAATATTATAATACATAATATGTGTACATGTACATAGGTAGGGTAAGTGTACCATTTATTCGCCCACCTAAAAAACGTACCATTTATTGGCCCACCTGCCCACATTTTATTTTTCTAATTTTTGTTTTTATGACTACAATTTTTGAATAGCACTGGTTCGCCAGCAGTCTTTAAGCCCTTTCTTTTGATGAAATTGGATCTTGAAAAAGTTTGTCCAGTTCAGACTTATGTGGCGTATGGTACAGGTGGGGCCAATAAATGGTACGTTTTTTAGGGGGGTGAATAAATGGTACACTTACCCTATATTGTGTAGGGTAATTCATTAAAATGTACTGTCGATGTCGGTCGTTGTTCACACATACCTAGTCGACATCGATCGATCTCGACTAAACCGTCCACACTTCCTCGATAACAATGATCCACCTCGTCAATCGACATCAATCGGTCAATCGACGCGACGCTCGGTCGACTATGTTTGGACACAGCTTTAAATCTAGGGCAGAGGTTCTCAAACTGGGGGGCGCGCCTCCCTGGGGGGGCGTGGAGACAAATCAGGAGGGGCACGAGCTTTTCCTCGCGAGCTTTTCCTTTGTATCCTTGGTTACAACGTTGACATTCTTGGTCAAGGTTGATGCACAACACCTACCTACCGCCAGCTTGTACATTGACTCCATCATGTCCATCTTGAACTGGAAGAAGAAAATGACAAATGGACAATAGCATAAAAAAAGTCTGAGTGGTAGGACGCTAAAAGTCTGGCTGGGGGACGGTAAAAAGGGAGCAGACCAGCTTAGTCTGGCTGGGGGACTTAAAACAGGGCGTAGACCAGGTTAGTCTGGCTGGGGGACTTTAAACAGGGAGTAGACCAGCTTAGTCTGGCTGGGGGACTTTAAACAGGAAGTAGACCAGCATGAATTCCCCTTGCTAAAGGGCATCCACTTGTAAAATTTGTTGCCAAAACCAAATGTCAAAGCAATCACTCTAGTTAGGACTGATTGAGAGGCTGACAAAAAACTCCGACCCCATCTGTACATGGGAAAAGGCAAAGAAAAAGATGAAGAAATGCATAAAAAAGATTAGGGGTGGGTTTTGCCAATGTTTTTTTTAGTCCCCAACAGCCTGTTAGCTTAACAGCCTTGTAACCTTGTTGAACCTATAAGTACCTAGGTACAAATTAATTGGAACTTAACAGGCCATCTATGGACTGAAAAAATATTCATAAAATCTACTGTAAGTGATTTCTAAGTTTCAACTTGACAAAATTCCTTTTGTTAGACTTAGGAAAAGTGGATCCAAACATCCACAGTAAAAAAAAAAAAAAAAAAAAAAAAAAAATAAAAATTTTTCCATAACTTTCAAATAAATCCAAAATTTGAAGAAATTAGGTACCTACCTAGCGACTTATTACCTACAGTTTGGGTTTAAATTTTCAAGGGAGTTTTATAGTAAACGCCCACCTGATGAGGGACATATAAGATATTACCTACAGTTTGGGTTTGAATTTTCAAGGGAGTTTTACAGTAAAGAAAATAAAAGAGATTGTTTCATAAACGCCCACCTGATGAGGGACATATAAGAACCCCTGATGAGGAACATGATACTGCTCTGTAGAAATAGGTACTTACATCAAACTCTTTTGTCAGATAAGTGCACAGTGTTTTCTGGTCTCGGACAGATTCCATTTGTTTCATCACTGAAATTTGGATGTGGTCCCGGCCACAATCCAAATTTTGGTTTAAGTTTAAATCTCGGATTAAGTAAACGGATTGATTGATTTCAAACTTTCTAGACAAGAGTCGAGGTTTGGTAGAGGGAACGGTAACAAACGAAGGTCTTATCGTACTGGAATAGAAGAGAGAAATAGAACAGGATTAGGAGAAAGCCAGCCGTTCCGAGAACAAACCTTATCTGTTTAGGACAAAGTTCGCCCCGGGTGGGAATCAAAACCGCGACTTAGCGGATAGATAATACAAGGCAGATGAGCTACCCTCCAAGCTAACTAGGCTCAGGAACTTGATATTCCTACCAGAAGTAGAGTATGTTTGGGTTGATACAGGTTCCTAGGATGGCATATCGACCTAGAGCAGCCGTATCTATGGGTTCTGGAGGAGTTGTAGGATTCTGAAATGAAAAACAGAAAATAAATTTTATTTAATAATCATAGAGGTAGGTACTTAGGTACTAAGAGGTTGGCTAAGAATATAAGTTTTTGAGCTGAAAAGTACCATTACCTATGCCAAAAATGCTCCATTGGACTCACAAGGTACCCCTGAACTGACGGTACCCTGAAATTGCGTCACTATTTTGTAGGCACACTATAGCTACAGCTAAGGTACCTATAATATTGTTTTTAGTCGAACAGCTAACCCAAGTGTCAGTAGCAATCAAACATAATAAAAAGCAATTGAATCATCATCAGATCCACTTGAATTCGAATGAGTTATGTACAGAGGGAATCAATTTATCTAGTTCTTTCAATTCTTTGGGCTAGTCTAGTTAGCTTAGTTGGTAGTGCGTCTAATACCTTGTGAGCGCTAGGCCGCGATTCCCGGCCGGAGCTGATTTTATCCTGATGGAATAATGTTCGTTCTCGGAACGGCTGGCTTTCTCCTATCCTGTCTTCCTTCTCTCTTCGATTTCGGA
>NW_007380074.1:16606-36701 GCF_000475195.1 Diaphorina citri
GGGTGAGATCTGAGGTGACAGGTTGTTGTTGGTGACAATGGTGTTGTTGTTGGTGAACTTGTCTAGTTTCAACAGAAGGTCGGGATGTCCCAGTTTCGTCCTCTCCGTTTGTTGCTCAGCCTGCTGCTGCTGTTCCTGGAGGAGGCAGTGGATTTTGAACCAGTTGCTGCGACGGCCGTAGCGCGAGCCACTCTTGCTCATGCCCACCATGAGACACTTGCGGAGACGGCAGGACTTGCAGGAGGTGCGATTCTTCTTGTTGATGATGCACTCGTTGTTGTTCTTGCACTCCGAGATCGAGGGAAGGTTGTTGTAGGATCGGCCGAAGAAGGACTGGAACAGAAAAGATGGTGCGACAAAAATTAGTACCTATAGACCGCCCGGGGCAGACTTTATCCCAAACAGATGAGGTTTTCCTGGAATGGCTGGGTTTCACCTATCCTGTCTTCCTTCTCTCTTCCATTTCAGGACGATAAGACCTCTGCAGTTACAGTTCCCTCTATCAAACTTTTTTTTTTAATTTATTTAAGATGTTCGATAGAGGGAACTGTAACTGCTAAGGTCTTATCGTCCCGAAAGTGAAGAGAGAAGAAAGGACAAGATATAGGATAAAGTTATCGGCCGTTCCGAAAACGAACCCTATCCCTTCAGGATACCCGGGACGGATGGGAATCAAACCCACGCCCTAAATAGCGCTTACAAGGCAGACAAGCTACCAACCAAACTAACTAAGCTGGCCATCTTACTTACTTTCATTTCCGTAAAGTAATAAATCAACAAATTGATGTAACTAATACACAAAAAATAAGAACTTGTAAATCATGTGATTCGCTTCAACACAGTCCGGTGTGCGCCGGGCCCAGGATCTCGCGAAGCATATCTATTCCACTCAATCCACCACTGAACCGGTCTAAGTAATTGGTAAATAGGCCAATGTTATACTCATGTAGTAATGAACTTAGAGTACACTGGTTCTATTGTTTCATCACCAAGACGTATGATGATGACTCTATGAAGTAGAATTATATCATTTTTATTTACTTGTACTATAGGTACTATAAACTATACTAAGTTCTTTAAGTTTATTTACTTGTACCATAAACTATACTAAGTTCTTTAAGTAAGCTATTTAGCCATATCATTATGATTTGGACTGGGAGTCTCGTCTTTATTTGGACTCGAAGTCGAGTTGCCAGCCTTAGGTAGAGTAGTTAGCTTGGAGGGTAGCGGCCATGTAAACGCTAGGTCGCGGGTTAGATTCCAGCCCGGGGCGAATTTTATCCTCAACAGATAAGGGACGTTTTCGGAAAGGCTGGTTTTCTCCTATCCTGTCCTTCTCTTTTCGATTTCGGGGCTATAAGACTTCCGTTGTTACAATCCCCTCTAATATGAAAGGGCTGACCTCTGGGCAATACCATAGAATCATAGATAATACACCTAATTTCATTTTGACGAAATTCTGTTCATTTGTTCATATTGTTGATTTTTGTTGTCTTTTAAGAGGCATTACAAAAAGCCCTTGTTCAGTTCCATTTCTAAATAGTTTGCTAGTTAGCGGATACCTGCATCAATTTTATTAATTTCTGTCTCAAATCAAATTGTCTGAGATAGTTGCCAATGTAAACTCTCATTTGAATTAATTTGTCTCAAGAGCTAATAGCTAGTCTTCATTACAATTGGGAATAGGTGTCTGATGACTTCAAATAATAATTGGGTGTGTCTGATCATCATGTTTGTCCTAATTATTATGAATAGGGCAAGTACCTTAGAGTATCAATCAGCGAAGTCCATTAGAACGGTGTCTTCTAATAATCTGATCACTAAATTCTGTTTATAAATGTTCATTTGTTCATATTGTTAATTTTTGTTGTCTTTTAAGAGGCATTAGAAAAAGCCCTTGTTCAATTCCATTTCTAATTAGTTTGCTAGTTAGCGGATACCTGCATCAATTTTATTAATTTCTGTCTCAAATCAAATGGTCTGAGATAGTTGAGTGTTTTTTGAATTAATTTGTCTCAAGAGTTAATAGCTGCCTAGTCTTCATTACAATCGGGAATAGTTGTCTGATGACTTCAAATAATTGGGTGTGTCTGATCATCAGGTTTGTCCTAATTATTATGAATAGGGCAAGTACCTTAGAGTATCAATCAGCGAAGTCCATTAGAACGGTGTCTTCTAATAATCTGATCCCTTTTAATGAGCCCATTTCTGTCGTTTTCAAGTTTTTGCAATTAGAGGACGCGATTAATTTGTCAATGAGTCTGGCTCGAAGTGTCCACCTTAAAAGTCAGTCGAGCTTGTAATGTGAGGTGTGGTTCTTTTGATAGTTCATCAGTTGCGCTTACTTGGGTGATGTTTCAAAGTCATAGAGCAGGAAAAATGAGGACCAACGGAATTTTTCTTTTTCTTCTACACTTCTTTGTTGTTGAACTTAATAGAGTCATATTCCAGTCTACTGGAGTCATATTTTTTTTTCTCTTTTTTTTAATTTAAGCAAGGGTCTATTGTAATTTATTTTTGAAAACATTGTACCAAATACATGAGACCTTGCTTAGACTGCGGGAGTAAAGGGATTTTTTTTTCTCTCTTTTTTTAATTTAAGCAAGGGTCTATTGTAATAATTTATTTTTGAAAACATTGTACCAAATACATGAGACCTTGCTTAGACTGCGGGAGTAAAGGGACTTTTCAGTCTCATTCTGGCAGTATAAGCAGGGTATATTCTATTCTATTCTACTTAACTACCGAATTACTAACTTTTAGTAGTTAGACTGGAATCCCATTTTTTCGTGGTCAGGACCACCGAATAACTACCGAATTACTAACTTTTAGTAGTTAGACTGGAATCCCATTTTTTCGTGGTCAGGACCACCGAATCTTTTGCTGATGGGTTCATCATCTTTTGCTGCATTGATGTGCGTCCTAGCTTCTTTTGGTGATCTTCAAATGAGTTCAGTTTGAGTTCTTCAAAGAGCCTAATGTTCTAGGTGCGAGGTGCATACTGCATACAACTCGTTAAACACATTAGGGACATTTGGTCAATATCTTCTGGGCCCAGTTGGATCTTTGGGTAGTCCGTAGGGACCTTTTTTTCAATGAGCTTTTTTATTCATTCAACCGCGAGTTCTTCTGGATTTACAACTGGTTTCCTACCTGTGCAATACTGTGCATGTTCTTTCTCAATCGTCACTTGGCATTCAAGTTCAAGGTAGACCTGCTAGGGGACGCTAGTAGTACCGTTTCTCAATCATGACTGAACTTAGTTAGCTTGGAAGGTAACACGCTTGGTGTTAGGTTGCGGGTTCGATTCCCGCCCAGGACAAACTTTATAGGTTAGGTTAGGTTTGTTTGAATGCACTTTATCCTAAATAGAAAAGGTACGTTCTCGGAACGTCTGACTTTCTCCTATTCTGTCTTCCTTTGTCTTCGCTTTCGGGACGATAATACTTCCGTTAGTACAGAGAAAAATGGGGCAGAAGATGTTCCAAATGTCCTAGCCTCGAATTTGGGACGATAAAACGTCCGTTGTTAAAATTCCCTCATTGAAATCTCTTGGAAAGAAAAAAAGAATATAATAATAAATAATCGCGTTCCCCTACAAGTGCATTTCTGAAACAAAGATGTATGGACAAAATACCCAATTAGTGGTTGAGAGGAAGAGCTCCTCTGGGAGAACCTGGAATTTGAAAGAAGAAGAAGAAGAAGAAGAAGAAGAAGAAGAAGAAGAAGAAGAAGAAGAAGAAGAAGAAGAAGAAGAAGACATACAACTCAAACTTTAACAAAGAAATCCACAGTTTTTTGTAATAGATAACTAGCTAATTAATACCTAGATAGATATATATGTCTATTATAAATACCAGATAGGTAATAATACAATTAGATATAATAATATTTTAATAATAGACACCTCCTAGGAGAATTCACTTTGTTTCTCATTTAAATACTCCGATATCTAGTTATACATATTCCTTTTGTAGATATAGGTAGGTATATGTATCTCTATGTATCTACTATGATAAAAATATACTTAGAGGTAAATATATAAATATAGGTACATGAAAATAAGTAGTACCCATGTACTTGTACAAGAAGGTATAATATGCTTCTTATGCAATTTTTAAATTGTTCACTTTACTCGAATATGATTGTTAACTCTCCGCTGAAGAACACCGGTTTCAGCATTACGCATGCTTGAGTTTTCTGACCTTGACTCGCCGTATTCCTCGTTCGCGTTGCATAAACCACCGTTTCCACCGCATGTTAGAGAATAGAATGATTTATTTACATCCCCGTGGTAATGAAACCATGAGCGTGATTTTGAAAATTAAAATTTAATCATGAGAAAAAAAACGTGTAATTAATACTATTTTTACTACTACATACAAATCTAAGTTTTTTATGAAGACCAAAGTAGTGAACCGAATGAAAGAATCAGTGCCAGCAGGATGGTCAAGTTTTTTTTTTTTAGGTTTTAGTGAAAACTACGACTTTTACTGCCAAAGAGTCCACTGAGTAGCAGGTAATCCCTAGAAAAGAGTAGGTACTTACTCAGTCAGTGAGCCAGTCACTCACTCACTCACTCACCCACACTCACTCACATTTTTACACCCTACGTATAGGTAACACATTTACTCACTCATTTATCTACACCCCACGTAAAAACCACTCACTCACTCACTCACCCACCCACACTCACTCACATTTTTACACCCTACGTATAGGTAACACATTTACTCACTCATTTATCTACACCCCACGTAAAAACCACTCAGACTCACTCACTCACTCACCCACCCACATTTCTACACCCTATATATACATCGATCTTTTATTAGACGAACTGCTCAACTATTGAGTTGCCAATTGACACAGTATACTAAGTCAATTACTAAGTCAGACAGGTGAGTGATAGGTAGGTAACACATTTACTCACTCATTTACATCTCTACACTCCACGTATAACCCACTCACTCACAGTCACTCAATCACTTACTCACTCACTCACTCACTCACTCACTCACTCATCTATTCCACTCAATCCACCACTGAACCGGTCTAAGTAATTGGTAAATAGGCCAATGTTATACTCAGCCACTCACTCACCCACTCACTCACTCACTCACTCACCCACACTCACTCAAATTTTTACACCCTACGTATAGGTAACACATTTACTCACTCATTTATCTACACCCCACGTAAAAACCACTCACTCACTCACTCACTCACTCACTCACTCACTCACTCACTCACTCACTCACTCACTCAGCAACACATTTACTCACTCATTTATCTACACCCCACGTAAAAACCACTCACTCACTCAGCAACTCACTCACTCATCTATTCCACTCAATCCACCACTGAACCGGTCTAAGTAATTGGTAAATAGGCCAATGTTATACTCATGTAGTAATGAACTTAGAGTACACTGGTTCTATTGTTTCATCACCAAGACGTATGATGATGACTCTATGAAGTAGAATTATATCATTTTTATTTACTTGTACCATAAACTATACTAAGTTCTTTAAGTAAGCTATTTAGCCATATCATTATGATTTGGACTGGGAGTCTCGTCTTTATTTGGACTCGAAGTCGAGTTGCCAGCCTTAATTCGGTAGAGTAGTTAGCTTGTGGAGGGTAGCGGCCATGTAAACGCTAGGTCGCGGGTTAGATTCCAGCCCGGGGTGAATTTTATCCTCAACAGATAAGGGACGTTTTCGGAAAGGCTGGTTTTCTCTTATCCTGTCCTTCTCTTTTCGATTTCGGGGCTATAAGACTTCCGTTGTTACAATCCCCTCTAATATGAAAGGGCTGACCTCTGGGCAATGGCGGTCTGCTGGCTTTTCCAGGCTCCACTCAGGGTGGGTGAGATTAATGTTACGAGGAATTTGTCACCGGAGGGAGGATAAAACATAAAACCCCTGTCACTAAACCCTTAAAAGTTATACAGTGACGTAAATGCCCTATCAAACAAACAAACATAAAAACTATCTGGATAAAAGTTCCCGGTATTTTTCGCCTACTTTTCCGATCGAGCCAATCTCTCACCCAATTCCATCTCGGGTCACGAACCACGGACCATCTGATCTTTCATCAGACGGTTCAAGGTCGTCCGAATCAAGAAAAGTGAGGCAACCAGGAGGAAAGTAGCGTGACTGGATGGTAAACCAATCCAATCCGATACTGGCAGGATAAACAAGGTATATTCTATTCTATTCCAAACCGGAGCAAGTGGAACAATTGAGTCAAGGTCCATCCTCCCCCTGGAAGTCGGATGTCGGGAGCCGAACATTGGGCCGAAGAAGTGACGTCGGCGAACGAAGTAAGGTCTGAATTGCCAGCCTAGTTAGCGCGCCTGCCTTCTAAGCGCTAGGTCGCGGGCTCTATTCCCGCCCGGGGCAGACTTTATCCCAAACAGATGAGGTTTTCCTGGAACGGCTGGCTTTCAGCTAACTTGCCTTCCTTCTCTCTTCCATTTCAGGACGATAAGACCTCTGCAGTTACAGTTCCCTCTATCAAACTTTTTTTTTTAATTTATTTAAGATGTTCGATAGAGGGAACTGTAACTGCTAAGGTCTTATCGTCCCGAAAGTGAAGAGAGAAGAAAGGACAAGATATAGGATAAAGTTATCGGCCGTTCCGAAAACGAACCCTATCCCTTCAGGATACCCGGGACGGATGGGAATCAAACCCACGCCCTAAATAGCGCTTACAAGGCAGACAAGCTACCAACCAAACTAACTAAGCTGGCCATCTTACTTATTTTCATTTCCGTAAAGTAAAAAACCAACAAATTGATGTAATACACAAAAAATAAGAACTTGTAAATCATGTGATTCGCTTCAACACAGTCCGGTGTGCGCCGGGCCCAGGATCTCGCGAAGCATATCCCCTCTGGCGGGGAAATTGCACAACTTAGTTCCGATCCGCCGCTCCGGAACACGACAGGATATCATTCGGTGTGCGGAGTCACTCAGGTGAATCCGCCATGCGACTCGGCCAGAATCCTGAGCCTTGCGCTACTCTGTTTTTTTTTTTTTTTTTTTTTACTTTCCTTTTCCCATAGGAAGAAAAGAAAAACAGGAAAGTATAGTCAAAATGTTCACAGTCATTTTTGTACCAAAGCTCTGCATCTTGTCCTATCGTCCCGAAACGAAGAGAGGAGGAAGGATATGGCGAGAAGGCATGCCGTTCCGAGAAACGAACCTTATCCGTTCAGGTGAAAAAGATCGCCGGCAGACAAAACCAATTCGGTTCACCATACGGTTCACTCTGATATTTGACGCGGTTCATTGCCCCGGCCAGCCCGGACTTAAAGGGCGAGATTATGTTCAGATACTTAAGACAGGTAGGCTACTCCTATTAAAATGCAATTACGGTACCTATCTATTTCTCGTGCAGATTATAATTTTATTATCGGTGACCGATTCTATATTGCTTTTTGTTAGTTTGACTAATGAAGATTTTGCACACCAGTGTCGAGGAAGAATTGGGTGCGGAGGTATTGGGAGAAATTAACTACAAATTCAGTGGTGGAGAGAGATTGATGGTTAGTTTAATCCTAGATTCTATGGATCTATTTGTAGAATAGAATTGGGTAGAATCTTGAGAATCTGGTTTACTGGAAAAACGATTTTGTAATGAAAGTGGTTTGACAGAGGAAACTGCAAACTTTATGTCCCGTATAGAAGAGAAGAATGTCAGCTTGGAAGGTAGCGCGTCTGCCTTGCCATGCGCTAGTTCATGGGTTCAATTCCTGCCCGCGGCAAATTTTATCCTGAACGGATAATGTTCTCTCTTAGACTTTGGGACCATAAGACCTTAGTAGTTACAGTTCCCTCTATCAAACCTCTCAGAAAAAAGAGGAGTTTTCTTCTTACCTTGCATCCCTCACAGGTGAAAGCACCGAAATGGAACCCCGCAGCCGGCTCTCCGCACACTTTGCACGTCTGATTCATTCTGGGACCGGGAAACGAGGAGGGGTCAAAATTGAGCCGCGTTCCCCTAACAAGTGCATTTCTGAAACAAAGAATGTATGGACAAAATACCCAATTAGTGGGTTGGAGTGAAGAGCTCCTCCCAGGAAAACCCTGCAAAAAAAAAAAAAAAAAAAAAAAAAAAAAAAAAAAAAAAAAAAAAAAAAAAAAAACAGTGAATTGTGGACCTCTCTCCAACATCGATGGTGTAGTGGTTTGGTGCGGTAGACTTCAAACCTGTAGGTTGATGGTTCAAATCCAAATCGAACGTCTCTAATAATATATTATTCGTTCGATTGGAGCTTTGACATCTCCACTAAAATCAATTGAAATTCGACATCTCCACCATTTTCATATCATCGGAGTATTGGCATCTCCACTAATTATATTTTTCTTTCAGAAATTCTTTGTTCCAGCTTAACTCTCGAACGGTATGGCGGATTTTTATGAAATTTGGCAAACACGTTAAACACATTAGGGACATTCGGTCAATATCTTCTGGGCCTAGTTGGATCTTTGGGAAGTCCGCAGGGACCTTTTTTTTTCAATGAGCTTTTTTATTCATTCAACCGCGAGTTCTTCTGGATTTACAACTGGTTTCCTACCTGTGCATGTTCTTTCTCAATCGTCACTTGGTATTCAAGTTCAAGGTAGACCTGCTAGGGGACGCTAGTAGTACCGTTTCTCAATCATGACTGAACTTAGTTAGCTTTGAAGGTAACACGCTTGGTGCTAGGTTGTGGGTTCGATTCCCGCCCAGGACAAACTTTATCCTAAATAGAAAAGGTACGTTCTCGGAACGGCCGGCTTTCTCCTATTCTGTCCTCCTTTGTCTTCGCTTTCGGGACGATAATACTTCCGTTTGTACAGAGAAAAATGGGGCAGAAGATGTTCCAAATGTCCTAGCCTCAAGGTACCGTTTCTCAATCATGACTGATTGACTGAACTTAGTTAGCTTTTGGAAGGTAACACGCTTGGTCCTAGGTTGCGGGTTCGATTTCCGCCCAGGACAAACTTTATCCTAAATAGAAAAGGTACGTTCTCGGAACGGCCGGCTTTCTCCTATTCTGTTCTCCTTTGTCTTCGCTTTCGGGACGATAATACTTCCGTTTGTACAGAGAAAAATGGGGCAGAAGATGTTCCAAATGTCCTAGCCTCAAATTTGGGACGATAAAACGTCCGTTGTTAAAATCCCCTCATTGAAATCTCTTGGAAAGAAAAAAAGAATATAATAATAAATAAAAATAAATAAATGTAACCTGGTTAAAAATAAATAACCTGGTTTAAAGAAGTTAAGGCGGATTTAAAAGAAATGAAAATCGACGAAAGAGACATAGAAAACAGAGCTGTATTCAAACAAAAAGTAGACGCATTCATAGGATTCACAGAAAGAAGAAAGAAAGCAGGAGGAGCAGCATGGACAGAGGAGAGACGAAAACAACACCGAGAGCGCATGAAAATCTATTGGATCCAGAGAAAGGAACAGAATAGGAATAGAAATAGAAGATAGTGCTATCATGTATTTGATTTTCGTAGTCCCTAGTTGGCCAAATTCGAAAATAAATAAATAAATAAATAAATAGGTACATTGTTTATTCTGCTAAGAGGTCCATGCTAGTCAACATCCTAATAATTACCTTACCCTCATAAAGACTGCTAATTGTCCTAATGCTTCTTCTGATATATGCAAATTAAAAACAACCTAAATAAATAAATAGGTACATTGTTTATTGTGTTAAGAGGTCCATGGTAGTCAACATCCTAATAATTACCTTACCCTCATAAAGACTGCTAATTGTCCTAATGCTTCTTCTGATATATGCAAATTAAGAGCAACCCATCTGATCCGATTATTGTAAAACTAGCTTCTATAAAAATGAATAAATAAGTAAATAAATGAAAAAGATAGTTTCTACTTGGCTTCTATTGAAATTAAAATTAGAAGATCTTGGCTACTATGGAAATAAAAACTAATGTGCTCTTTTTATTGGCGACCACTTCTTTTTATTGGCCACTAATTTCCCTCGAATGTCACTTGGATTACCTTCTTTTCCAATGGTAGCACTCTGCAGTCTTTGTACGTTATCTTAAGCTGATACTTCAACAGAATTCCTGCAAAGTATCGTCAGTGGAAAAACGGAACATCGTAGGTCAGCTATTTTTCCTGCTTGTATTTTAGCTTCCTTTAAGCACCAGGTTGCGGGTTCGATTCCCAACCGGGGCTGATTTTATCCTAAACAGATTTTCTTTCTCGGAACGGCTGGTTTTTTCCTATCCTGTCTTCCTTTTCTCTTCGATTTCAGGACGATAAGACCCTAGCAATTACAGTTCCCTCTATCAAACCCCTTAAAAAAAAAAGTACTCCGTCTATGATTCGAAAAGCCATTTCGCTCCTGAACGGACGATTTGCCAGCTGCTGTAGGTATAAAAATCGGTCTTATCTAATCCAAGCTCTAATCTAATTTAAGTTGCAGAACTTAAACGACCTCTCTATCGTCCTATTAGACTTAAATTCAAGATATTATCCACATCGACACAAGTATCTGAGAATCTCCTACTTATGCAATCACGAAGTCTGCTAATTTATGCATGAGGCGCTCAAATTTTTGCCAATTTTGTAGCCAATCTTTGAATCTTCCCTATCTATACACAATCACACATATCTATTTAAGGCTATTTCTTCGTTTTTTTGATTATCTGTTTCTATATTAATTTTTATGACACCCAGACTAGGGTTAGACAGGTCAAGACGGTCTGTAGTCTCCAAGTTCGAGAATTTATGAACCCTGGTTATGGCCTGGCCCAAGTGAGTTTAAAGGTTTAAACTCGGTTTAAGTTTCAATATCGGTTTAAGCAATCTGATTATTTGTGTTAAGAGCCTTTTCACAACTTCTGTGGATATCACAGCATTACTAAATGCTGCCTTTGCAATCAATTTCCATGATTCAATAATCTTTTTATATTTGTAATGCTGCCACTGGTCGCTGCACTCGCTGCTCGATTAAAGTATCTACTCAATTGTCCTCACGAGGCTGAGTGCACCACGAACTCCCAGCGCAGAGCCGTAAAAACTTCTACCCCGCCGGGAATCGAACCCGGGACCTCAGACGTGCAAGCCTTGTGTGATATCCACTCGACCACAGTGGTATATTTACAATATTTAAATTTGGTTTATATCTGCAAGGGTCTCAATTAAGATCTGATTTCAATTTATTTTATATCTTAATGTCCATTTGAATTGCAGTTGGCTCAGAAATTGTAGTTTACAATTTTCTCATTTTTTGATAAGTACATAGGTAATTGGTAGGTAAAATTAGTTCTCTTTTTCTCTTTTGTACCTCTAAGCCAACATTCTCTCCTCCTCATTCGCTCTCGGAACGGCTGGCTTTCTCCTATCCTGTCTTACATCCCTCTTCGATTTCGGAACGATAAGACCTTAGCAGTTACAGTTACCTTTATCAAACCTCTTTTTTTAAAAGCTAGGATCAACAAATTGTCGAAAATCGGAATATTATATAACACCTACTAAGGTAACTCACCTATAACCACACCTAATACCTAATAACAAAAAAATAGCTCATCTAATAATAACGAGGTCTTTGCTACCCAAATAGAAGAGATTTTTTTTTTGTTACAGGTCTTTTGTTGTTCAGAATGAATGAACCTTTCTTCTAGGCAAAAAAGGTCTCAAAGGTCACTCAAATTATAATCTAGTTTAACAAGTTCTTGTGGTTTTTTTTTATCCTGTTTTGGGGCACTACTCGATAATTTGGGCCTAATTAGGCCACACACCTGGTGGGTATGTTTTGCTAACTGTTTGGGTTTTGGGAGTGCAGTGTTTCCTAAAATTGGTATACTTGGATTTTTTCGAGGTTTGATAGAGTGTCCTGTAACTGCTGAGGTCTTATCGTCCCGAAAGCTAAAAGAGAAGATATACAGGATAGAAGAAAGCCAGCTGTTCCGAAAAAGTTCATTCGAAGAACAAAATGTAGATTTGCAAAAGCTATTCACAAATCATACCGAACGTGTATGGGACGAGCACTTACACACAAAAGTTCCTAACGTACCAATAATCGTATATGTTACAATGTACAACGTATAGGTTACAATCTACATTGATATTACCATACACACACTGGTCTCGGGTTATTATAATTCATACGATTATTTGAAATAGAGTTATAAATTTTCTAACGGTTTGGGTTTTGGGAGTGCAGTGATTCCTAAAACTGATATGCTTGGATTTTTTCGAGGTTTGATAGAGGGAACTGTAACTGCTGAGGTCTTATCGTCCCGAAAGCTAAAAGAGAAGATATACAGGATAGAAGAAAGCCAGCTGTTCCGAAAAAGTTCAAGATAAAATCCGCCCCGGGCGGGAATCGAACCCGCGACCTGGCGTATGCTTGGATTGATGGTCGAGTTTTGCCCTCTGGAAAGATGTTTAAAATGTAGTTTTGGGAGCAATATTTCTTACTAATGGACTCTGCGGATTTTCAAATGAAAGGCCCCATTTGACTTGAAACTTTCCAATTTTCAAAAGGGAAAAAATGAGAAGAAATTTGGTACATCCACTAATTTTATTCTGCTTCATTATTTCCTATTCAGACAAAAATGGTGGATGTGTCCCCATCACTTTGTTTATCTAGCGGAGTTTGAGTTCAAATCTAGATGAACAATAAAAAAAATTGTTAATCCAGCAAAAAAAAAAAAAAAAAAAAAAAAAAAAAAAAAAAAAAAAAAAAGAAAAAAAAGCGTAAAAAAACACACAGTAGCTAAATACTTACTTGTTAATCTCATTTACTCACTCATTAATCTCATTATTTTTTTATTCGTAATTTCTAGGTAAACACCAGGCTATTTTCGTATCGAAATCGCTTTTTTTTCGTCCCAGATTGAAGCTTAAACAAGGGAATCCCTTAGCTAATCCCAAACCTTTGTAAATATCTAACGAGCAGAAAATTATCTTCCTTTTATTTCCTTTAGAATAATGGGACAAAAAATAGTAAAAAAATCTGGTGTGAACATCACACGACTTTCCTTATCCTATTGAATGATGCTTATTTGAGTGTTCTTTTACCCTAACTTTTACTTTTGACTTTTCTTTAGGAGGTTGTCCAGAGCTAATTAGTTCTGTTAACGAAATGTACCTAGTCTGGCTGGGGGGGACGTTAAACAGGGAGTAGACCAGCTTAGTCTGGCTAAAGAACTTTAAAGAGGGAGTATAACAGCCTGAATTTCAATTGCTAAAGAAAAAGAAAAGCTTGAGTGCGAAGGGCACCCGCTCGTAAAATTTGTAGCCAAAACCAAATGTCAGCCCAAAGCAATCACCTAGGGCTGGTTGAGAGGCTGACAAAAAGTGCCGACCCCGTCTGAACACTGGAACAGGCGAAGAAAAAGAAGAAGACCAAAGAAATGTACTAAGTGGTGAAGTGGTTAAAACGATGGCCTCTGATCCACTTAATTAATACCTTATAATGACATTATTAGAGCTCTTGCCTAATACTAAATGCATTGTCCTAAGTCCTCCTAATTGTCCAGGGAGCATAATGCGATTTTGGTTTCCAGGTTGATTGACCTTCTATTACCAGGAAACTCTGTGGATTTCATCTGGTCCCTCGATTTTCTAATTGCATTATAATATGTTTTGATTTTTTCGCATGAGTTTAATTGGTCGAGTGACCTTATTTCAAAACATCGATGTCGATGTCCCAACCCTACTTTACACACGGATTGGTTTGATTGTTACACACGGGTTTAATTCTTTGATTGGTTGGATGTAACCTGGTCCAATATTCTGCTTAATTAGTTAATTTCCGAATATTTATCTCCACTACAATGTATGTTAAATCAAAGCCTGACAGATAAACAAGAGGTCAGACCGTTTGCTAATGAGTTTCTAGAGAAACCTCTATCAGACAGTCTGACGATATTTATGTAGTTTATGACTTTCGGAGGATGCCTCTTCGAAAAATTTGAATTACGGGCGGCAGAGACCGAAATAATTTGGACCGTGTGTTGATTTCGGCAGACTCCAATTTTGGCTTTTCTTTAGGAGGTTGTCCAGAGTTAATTAGTTCTGTTAACGAAATGTACCTAGTCTGGCTGGGGGGACATTAAACAGGGAGTAGACCAGCTTAGTCTGGCTAAAGAACTTTAAAGAGGGAGTATAACAGCCTGAATTTCAATAGCTAAAGAAAAAGAAAAGCTTGAGTGCGAAGGGCACCCGCTCGTAAAATTTGTAGCCAAAACCAAATGTCAGCCCAAAGCAATCACCTAGGGCTGGTTGAGAGGCTGACAAAAAGCGCCGACCCCGTCTGAACACTGGAACAGGCGAAGAAAAAGAAGAAGACCAAAGAAATGTACTAAGTGGTGAAGTGTTTAAAACGATGGCCTCTGATCCACTTAATTAATACCTTATAATGACATTATTAGAGCTCTTGCCTAATACTAAATGCATTGTCCTAAGTAGTGGTTAAAACGATGGCCTCTGATCCACTTAATTAATACCTTATAATGACATTATTAGAGCTCTTGCCTAATACTAAATGCATTGTCCTAAGTCCTCCTAATTGTCCAGGGAGCATAATGCGATTTTTGGTTTCCAGGTTGATTGACCTTCTATTACCAGGAAACTCTGGATTTCATCTGGTCCCTCGATTTTCTAATTGCATTATAATATGAGGGTAACAACTAATCAGTAATACTAAGGCAAGTTTCTGGAAAACAAACTTTTTTAAATTATTAAAGGCCGTCAACAGAAGATAGAGCAATTTATCTGACTTCTCTCTAAGCTTTCCGGGAGATAATTACAGAAATGAAATCCTAAACAGGTTTGTAATCCAAAATGGTAATTGCTGCTGGAAAAATTGCCAGCCCAAACTAAAGAAATATGAATGTTGCTAGAAAAGTTGTCAGCACAAACTCTGACAGTGATTGTCACTGCTAGAAAAGTTGTAATTACAGAAATGAAATCCTAAACAGGTTTGTAATCCAAAATGGTAATGCTGCTGGAAAAATTGCCAGCCCAAACTAAAGAAATAAGAATGTTGCTAGAAAAGTTGTCAGCACAAACTCTGACAGTGATTGTCACTGCTAGAAAAGTTGTCAAAATGACAATACTGCTAGTTGCCAGCCCAAACTAAAGAAATAAGAATGTTGCTAGAAAGGTTGTCAGCACAAACTCTGACAGTGATTGTCACTGCTAGAAAAGTTGTCAAAATGACAATACTGCTAGAAAAGCTGTCAGCCCAAACACCAAAAATGACAATACTGCTAGAAAAGATGTCCGCCGAAACTGCAAAAGCAACAATGCTGCTATTCAAATATGAGAGAGCAGACCTCGAAGAACAAAATGTAGATTTGCAAAAGCTAATCACAAATCATACCGAACGTGTATGGGACGAGCATTCACACACAAAAGTTCCTAACGTACCAATAATCGTATATGTTACAATGTACAACATATATGTTACAATCTACATTGATATTACCATACACACACTGGTCTCGGGTTATTATAATTCATACGATTATTTGAAATAGAGTTATAAATTTTTTCGAAGAACAAAATGTAGATTTGCAAAAGCTAATCACAAATCATACCGAACGTGTATGGGACGAGCACTCACACACAAAAGTTCCTAACGTACCAATAATCGTATATGTTACAATGTACAACGTATATGTTACAATCTACATTGATATTACCATACACACACTGGTCTCGGGTTTATAATTCATACGATTATTTGAAATAGAGTTATAAATTTTAAACTTATTAAGGGCGGTTCCAAACGAATGGTATATGTGTTTCTGAGAGCACCAGATGAATATGATATTCTGTTAACCTGCTCGCTGATCTTATAATCTGTTATCTCGCTGGGACTTATACGGGGTGACTTGCGAATTGGGTTCAGATTATGATGAGGTCGAACGCTTCGGAACAATCGATCAATATGATAACTCCTGTGGATGTTACCTATAATGCCAAGCGATTTGGATCCAGAAAGGAATTTTAATTGTCTTGAGAATACTTGAATACGTGTCGCAAATGTCTTTTCTCGCTTAGTAGATACACCTCGATAAATTGAACTCGAACCACCAACTTCCAGATGCCAAGTCCACTGCTAAAACTCTAACAGGACTTGTTAGAGTTATTTCCATAACAAACAAGGGATGATGTGTATTACCTACATGAAGAATTTGAAAGATACGGAGATCAGCATAGCAGAAGACTTGACCAAGAAGAAATACTACTGAGAGAATACCAGAAATATTTAATCATTTGGTGCACAGGATCAATTTACAGGAAGAGCTTCTGACCTTTACACTAGGGTTGGGACATCGAGACGAAAACATCGATGTTCGATACATCGATGTTTTTAAACTTCGATATATCGAGTATCCGATGTATTTGTTACACACGGGTTTATATCTTTGATTGGTTGGATGTAACCTGGTCCAATATTCTGCTTAATTAGTCAATTTCCGAATATTTATCTCCACTACAATGTATGTTAAATCAAAGCCTGACAGATGTTTGCTTGTTACACACGGGTTTAATTCTTTGATTGGTTTGATGTAACCTGGTCCAATATTCTGCTTAATTAGTCAATTTCCGAATATTTATCTCCACTACAATGTATGTTAAATCAAAGCCTGACAGATAAACAAAAGGTCAGACCGTTTGCTAATGAGTTTCTAGAGAAACCTCTATCAGACAGTCTGACGATATTTACCTATGTAGTTTATGACTTTCGGAGGATGCCTCTTCGAAAAATTTGAATTTCGGGCGGCAGAGACCGAAATAATTTGGACCGTGTGTTGACAAGTCCAAATCAAAAGACAGCACGTCATGCCAAAGCTTCTCTTATATTTTTTAAGCACATCACAAAAAAAAAAAAATATTTTAAATTTTTGCGCTTCACCTGGAGGTTGAGCCACACTGGACATGTTACAACGAGTAAATCAAATAGGCAGGTATAGGTACATAGCATTTCAAATCAAATAAATAAAGCACCATAGTATGAGCCACCCAGTATGAATTAACACAAAACAATTACACAGACATGAACAAACAAATCATAAATTATTGTTTATAAATATTCGTTTCTCAATTTGACACTCGAGGTTCAGCCCAGAAATTATTGAGAGATTATCATCGACGAAAAATAGAAATTAATAATTTCTTCTTCTTCTTCTTCTTCTTCTTCTTCTTCTTCTGCGTCTTCTTCTTCTTCTTCTCCTCCTTTCTCTTCTTCTGCTTCTTCTTCTTCTTCCTTCTTCTTCTTGTCCATCTTGCTCTTCTTCAAGATTATCTAGCTCTTCAACCCCATCTTCATTTCGTTCTTCAACAATTCTCCTTCTTCTCCTTCACTTACATTTTCTTCATCTAATTCTTCATTTATTCCTTTGACTATTTCGTCTAACGCCCTTCTTCTCCATTTTGTTCCTCAATTGATTATTCATGTTCTCTTCTATTAATTTGTTCTACTCCTTCTACGTCTCCTTTCTTCACTTTTGATTAGCTCTTTGCCTCCGTCTTCTTCGTTTTTTACTTTCCTTATCCTATAGGAAGGAAAGTAATGTAATCGGGTCAAAATTTCGATGGTCAGTTTTTAGTGCCAAAACACGATTTGTTCTACTCCTTCTACCTTCTACGTCTCCTTTCTTCACTTTTGATTAGCTCTTTGCCTCCGTCTTCTTCGTTTTTACTTTCTATTACTACAGTATAGCGGAGCTATACTAGTAATGAAAGTATTGCAATCGGTCCAAATTTTCAATGACAAAAAGTGCCGACCCCGTCTGAACACTGGAACAGGCGAAGAAAAAGAAGAAGACCAAAGAAATGTACTAAGTGGTGAAGTGGTTAAAACGATGGCCTCTGATCCACTTAATTAATACCTTATAATGACATTATTAGAGCTCTTGCCTAATACTAAATGCATTGTCCTAAGTCCTCCTAATTGTCCAGGGAGCATAATGCGATTTTGGTTTCCAGGTTGATTGACCTTCTATTACCAGGAAACTCTGGATTTCATCTGGTCCCTCGATTTTCTAATTGCATTATAATATGTGAATACCGCCAAGCGCAGCAACCATCTCAACCAAACATTTTGTGTTGCATCCTTGTCACATTTGTGAACTACAAACCAAATTTCAAGTCTCTAGCTTATACCGTTCCCGAGATATTGTTAAATTACACCGAAAACCGCCAAAAAGCGGTAAATCGCCAACTGTTGCACCGGTCTTAACCAAAAGTTTCGTGTCGCATCCTTGTCACATTTGACAGCTACATACCAAATTTCAGTGACCTTATTAGAGCAATCATTGCTCCTAATAGGTACACGTACAGGGTGTGCCAAAAATTCCTGTTATGGTGGTGACGAATCGACGGCCATTACCGGCCTTAGGCCAGCCACTCACTATCAGGTAGACCTGACAGGTACACCTGACCAGGTCTACCTGTTAGTGTGTGTGCTCATGAGGTATCAGGCAGACCTGACAGACGGACCTTTTCAGCCGTACCTGTCAGGTCTACCTGATAGTGTGTGTGCTCATCAGGTGTTAGGTCTACCTGATCAGGTGTACCTGTCAAGTTTACCTGATAGTGAGAGGCTGGCCAAAGTTTAATGGAAACTTCTGGCACACACGGTAGTTTCGGTGATGTAATGATGTGGATGTGAAAGAAATCTGTGGGAAAAATTGGCAAAACAAACAGTGAAAATGGCCGAGATTATTTTTGGGTGATTTTCAAGTACGATGGATAGACGAATGACTCATTAACCTTGGGGTCTGCTTTTCAGTTACCTCCGGGACTTTTCTGTCCTATCCTGCAGGATAAACAAGGTATATTCTATTCTATTCTCCCGATGAATCTCTAGAAATCCGGACTGTCCCAGCACGCAGACCACTCCACACTCCCCGTAAACCCCAAGACGACGATGGATAGACGAATGACTCAATAACCTTCGGGTCTGCTTTTCAGTTACCTCCGGGACTTTTCAGTCCTATCCTGCAGGATAAACAGGGTATATTCTATTCTATTCTATTCTCCCGATGAATCTCTAGAAATCCGGACTGTCCCAGCACGCAGACCACTCCACACTCCCCGTAAACCCCAAGACGTTCTATTCTATTCTCCCGATGAATCTCTAGAAATCCGGACTGTCCCAGCACGAAGACCACTCCACACTCCCCGTAAACCCCAAGACCCCGTGCGATTCTCCAAGACAACTTTCACAACACAATTAGCAATAAAATTTAGTATTTACTTAACACAGATAGGTAAATAAACTGATGTTAGTGCTGCAGCACCGTACGTAGGCTACGCCTGGTCAAACAATATTGGCCGAGCATCACATACTTGGGAGCATCTTCGTAATAATCTCATCAAATAAACTGATGTTAGCGCTGCAGCACCGTACGTAGGCTACGCCTGGTCAAACAATATTGGCCGAGCATCACATACTTGGGAGCATCTTCGTAATAATCTCATCACCGTCGAACCTGGATAAAAGAAACCCTCTCTCATACAGAGGTGAGTAATGTACCTACTTACAAGCATGGTGGTGAATGGCAGGAGAAGATAATATATGATGAAACACTGTCATGCGACAAAAAGATGAAATATTGTCATTTATGACAAAACTTCGATTGTACCTTTGAAGAGGCACCACCTTGGCGTAGCTTAACACAGGTGATGCTAAAACCACAGCTTAAGCGCTTAGTCTCGGTGGAAGCTGGAAGGTAACTACTAAGCGAAGTTAACGTCAGAGGCGTTCTCTAACATCTAACCCTTAAAGCCTATATTATGTGGTCTATTTTTCAAATAAATTAGGATTAAATTCCATGCCTCGGTTGGGATTGAACCCGCGAAAGGTATGGTTTTTCCAAACGGCCAATTTTATGTGGTCTATTTTTCAAATAAATTAGGATTAAATTCCATGCCTCGGTTGGGATTGAACCCGCGAAAGGTATGGTTCCAGGCAAGCAATAAAAGAAACCCTCTCTCATACAGAGGTGAGTAATGTACATACTTACAAGCATGGTGGTGAATGGCAGGAGAAGATATGATGAAACACTGTCATGCGACAAAAAGATGAAATATTGTC
>NW_007380074.1:36821-36895 GCF_000475195.1 Diaphorina citri
ATCCTGATGGGATAATGTTCGTTCTCGGAACGGCTGGCTTTCTCCTATCCTGTCTTCCTTCTCTCTTCGATTTC
>NW_007380074.1:36905-38164 GCF_000475195.1 Diaphorina citri
GCCACACGATCTGTTTTCTCCGTCAAGAGGTTTCCGTAAAGTCCAAGACAACATGGCCCTCATCACAAAAAACATAAGGAGTTTTTAGCTTTTGAAAAAAAAAAGTAGAAAAAAGTTTACAATTAAATAAAGCAACGTTCAGGGTTATTCTGAAGACCTGGAAACGAAAGTTTGTATTATCTGAATTAATAGTTTTTGTTCGTTTTATCAAATACCGGCTTAGCCAAAGCACCACAACAGGTTCCTGCCAGCCTAGTTAACTTGGATGGTAGTGCGTCTGCCTTGTAAGCGCTAGGTCGTGGTTACTGCCCAGGGAATACTTTTTTTTAAGAGGTTTGACAGAGGGAACTGTAACTGCTATTATGGTCTTATCGTCCCGAAATCGAAGAGAGAAGGAAGACAGGATAGGAGAAAGCCAGCCGTTCCGAGAACAAACATTAGTCTTATCGTCCCGAAATCGAAGAGAGAAGGAAGACAGGATAGGAGGAAAGCCAGCCGTTCCGAGAACGAACATTATCCCCGCCCCGGGCGGGAATCGAACCCGCGGCCTAGCGCTTACAAGGCAGACGCACTACCAACTAAGCTAACTAGGCTGGCAAAGAGAGAAGGAAGACAGGATAGGAGAAAGCCAGCCGTTCCGAGAACAAACATTATCCCATCAGGATAAAATCCGCCCGGGCGGGAATCGAGGATAGGAGAAAGCCAGCCGTTCCGAGAACGAACATTATCCCATCAGGATAAAATCCGCCTCGGGCGGGAATCGAGCCCAGTGGCCTAGCGCTTACAAGGCAGACGCACTACCAACTAAGCTAGCTAGGCTGGCTGAACCTTAACTTAATTTATGCCGTAGGACGAAAGCCAGCCGTTCCGAGAACGAACATTATCCCATCAGGATAAAATCCGCCCCGGGCGGGAATCGAACCCGGGTCTAGCGCCGTTCCGAGAACGAACATTATCCAGGATAAAATCCGCCCCGGGCGGGAATCGAACCCGCGGCCTAGCGCTTAGGGAATACTTTATCCAACAGATAAGGTTTGTTCTCTGATAGACTGGCTTTCTCCTTATATTTTTTCTTTCTTTCTCCTCGCTTTCGGGACGATAAGACCTAAGCCTTTATCAAACCTCAAAAAAAAAGTAAAAAAAAAGTTACCTGTTTATTGTTATTCTCATCAAAGGAATTTTAATTGTCTTCAACATTAGGTATTAATGCTTGTCACAAATATCGTTCCCCAGTAAATAAACCTATATAAATCTTATGA
>NW_007380075.1:0-32236 GCF_000475195.1 Diaphorina citri
CCTACAGGAAATTTATTACCACCACAATTATCCAGATTACGTTCTCTTGACCTCAGCAGATGTAAGATTGATTATTTACCACCCAATGTTTTTAACAACACTAGAAATATCACGAGCTTGAATTTGGCAAATAACAATTTGTCCATGACTTCGGAGTTATCATTCCAATTCTTAGATGTTCTTTTGGAACTGGAATCTCTTGACTTATCTAATAACAACTTAACACACATATCACCAACCGTGCTGAGACACAACCGAGCGATCACTTCTATCAAACTGGTTGGAAATCCATGGAAGTGTGATTGTAACATTGCACTCTCAAAGTTCACCGGTTTCCGAGTTCGAACCCTTCCAATTCCAGAAATTTGTCCTGTAATATTAGGTAGACATTTTAGAATTTTACAACAATACCTAATACTCTCACTATGCATCCTCCAGATAGGTAGGCTGTGCAAACTTGGTATACTTCTTACGTATTCTTGAGAGTTCATGGTATACTTCCCAATTCCCATGGTATAGGCCCTGACATTAGTATGGCATCTAGCTATAGGCTGTAGGTAGGTACTTGAGTCTTGTGTATCTCACATTGGAGGTATCTTTCCTCCTGAGGGAGGGAGGAAGGGAAAGAAAGGTACCTACTGTAAAGTGCTGTATTAAATAGTAGGTATGATACCTCTCTCATATAAACCATAATGTTGTTGAGTTTTGTTTATACCGGAACTCACACCTGTAAGTTTCAATTTTCATTACCCTACTAACCCAAGCCTTTTGAAGTTTAAGATGACCCATTTCTCAAACTAAAGTACCTACCTATCTATATGGGTAGATGACTAATGACTATACGATCAGCAAATCAGGGTTCCCTAGCACAATTATCTTTGTGGATAAATGTAAAGTAGGTAGTCCAATTTCTAGTACCTACATGTAGGTTTCATTTTGTCCGGTATGTATGTAGGCTGCAAGCTTTATACAAACCAAGAGAGAGAGTCTTGTAAAAAACTGGGAAGTCAGGACGCATTTTTCACGTATTTACGTAGATACCTACCTATAGCTCGGTATAGCAGGTACCTAAAACATGGTACCTACCTACATACAATCATGTATTGTTTCAATGGTCCCCTCTTTACGACTATAGCCTATAACAGGGCCAAGTATAAGTAGGTATCTACGTAACAGTTGTTCATTTCTAGGTAATAGAATGTAGTAGATCTTTCATTTCTAAGTATAATAGAAATAGGTCGTTCATTACTTACTAGATAATAGAATAACACCCTGCTACCTTATTGGCGTTCACAGAACGGCCGTTTTGCTAGATGCCTATCTAGGTACTACCTATACAGTTGATCACCCTATAATACCTATGCACGCTCGTTAGCAGCAAGGTTGTGTGTTAATGAATTACATCCTATCCTCTAGCAATTAGAAATGATAGTTTGTGTTGGTCAAGTTGTTAGTTCTCAAGATTCTAGAAAATTACAATTCTAAGAAAGAATGGTGTGTTTTTGATATGAGTGCCAAGTACATGAGATAAATAAACATACATACATGAGTAGTAAGTACCATCACCTACTGAAATTATACTTGATGTCACCTCGTTATTAACACAAACGTGGCTATTCATACAAACATGATGACATCTGTCGGGAGATAATTTAGGACTCTAAATTGACCTACAGGTTGGTCACAAGTCAAGAGAAAAAAAAATAGTAAGGAACGTCAGGAGAGTTACAACCTTGAAGAAGGTGACTTTTTCAATTAACTCTTCCAATTATAACCAATTAGCACGTCCAGTCCCTACACAATACATTATTGCCAATGTGAGCTCTGAAAATACCTATCTAATAACGCGTGTGAACGTCTGTACCATTCCTGCTGAATTGGCAAATATTTGCATGCGTTGTCAAAACCTTCAGATGAATCCTGTTTGCCTAGGTTGACTAAATGATAGATATCACAACCTTGAAGAAGGTGACTTTTTCAATTAACTCTTCCAATTAAAACCAATTAGCACGTCCAGTCCCTACACAATACATTATTGCCAATGTGAGCTCTGAAAATACCTATCTAATAACGCGTGTGAACGTCTGAACCATTCCTCATTCCTGCTGAATTGGCAAATATTTGCATGCGTTGTCAAAACCTTCAGATGAATCCTGTTTGCCTAGGTTGACTAAATGATAGATATACTCGCATGTATCTTTCTGTGGTTGAGAACAATAGACAGGATAAGCTTATCAACGAATCTTGCCAGATACCTTAGATTAGATTAAGTAATTGCAAAGCGAAATCTTCAGTGAGCACTGACCAGGGGAAGTCATACAAAGGGGAACAATAATACCTCCAACATCAGACGAAGAGACACGTATAAGTACCTACAATTGAGGGTAGGTAGCTGCGTATGTATTAATAACAACGTTGACGGTTAACATTGCAATGGGTGTAGGTTCACATAATAATGTGGCCCAGGTCCACATAAAATTCGCAACATTGTTACAGAAATATATGTGTTTTATGATTTTTATGTGCACATAAGGTCCGATTCCACGGTCATTTTTGGCGAACAAATAATTTGAAATATTCCTAGCTTCTTCTATTTCCTGTGACATAATGTGGCCCAGGTCAACATAAAATTCGCAACATTGTTATAGAAATATATGTGTTTTATGTGCACATAAGGTCCGATTCCACGGTCATTTTTGGCGAACAAATAATTTGAAATATTCCTAGCTTCTTCTATATCCTGTGACATTCCAGGCCAAATATGTCCCTGTCACAATCAGGTAAGTCTTCTGAAGATCCTAGAGACTCAAACCGAGTCTTATTACTTGGGTAGGTAGCTGCGTATGTATTAATAACAACGTTGACGGTTAACAATGGGTGTAGGTTCACATATAATAATGTGGCCCAGGTCGACATAAAATTCGCAACATTGTTATAGAAATATTAGGTACGAGTATACCTATGTGTTTTATGATTTTTATGTTCACCTAAGGTCCGATTCCACGGTCATTTTTGGCGAACAAACAATTTGAAATATTCCTAGCTTCTTCTATTTCCTGTGACATTCCAGGCCAAATATGTCCCTGTCACAATCAGGTAAGTCTTCTGAAGATCCTAGAGACTCAAACCGAGTCTTATTACTTTCAAGGGAGTTATTTCTGTTCAGTTCCAGTTCGTTACTTGACATAACGTCTATTAAATTTAACCAAGTGACTCACCACTCTTTAACCCTGGGTTAGAGAAGACTCATGATTCACTTTATAAACAATTCATCTTCAAAGTATTCATGTAGGGCTCACGTAGGTACCTACATACATAGGAAATCCCTTTAAGTTCTAAAAGGAAGATTCCCTAGTCTTACAAGCAGATGAATAGGCAGATGGATAGTAGTAGCTTTGTGCATGTGAGTGGTACCAGTGACCACCGCCAGCCATAGCCCTAGCCATACATATTAGACTTGTAGCATTCAGAAGACGGCATCCATACAATAACAGACCCAACCTATCTACATCAGGTAAACTCATAAAATTGCACATTAATTCTCATACTACCAAGGTCAAGGCCTGAATACAAGACATATGATAGTGTACAAGACTACTGCCAGCGTTGATTCAGTAACGAATCCATTTCTGGTCTAGTTTTATGTAAGAACTGTAACGTGACGTCACAAAAATGACACATTATCAGTTGATATTACGATAGAGAGTATTTTGGGTGATATTATCCATGAAAAAATGGTAGCAAGAAATCAGCATCTCTTTTGGACTATGTTCAATCTCGGAACGTTAGCCAGAACAGTAAGATTCAGAAGTCAACATTGATTTCCTCAAGTAACGTGTAGTCCCAGGCCTTACTGTGTTGTACTTTACATACACCCTGTGTTTAAGGTTGACTGCATGCGATCTGAGCATATTACCTATTCCGAGTGAAGTGGAATTTGCCAAGACCAATAGGTACTGCTGTAGGTACAACTTCCCCCATTCTCGTTACTTCAATCTCTTTGGTACCTTGCATGCTAAAAGTGAAATCCATTCTAAGCTAATCCTTAGTGTGTCTACCCATAGGCAGAAAGGTAGACAATGTAGACATACATTCGTCTGAATCTGTATTGTACCTACTAAGATTGGACCATGTATGTACCTATTGTGATGATCGGACTCCAACAGAGTTTCAACTGGTGTTACTACTTATATGATTTGTGATAACTCCATGACACTTCCAATTGCAGACGTTTGGATCAGAATGGTACAATTAAGATCCAAAATGTCGAAATTACTAATAGGTCTTATTAAATTGCATAGCTAGAAATATAACAAAATGGTCTCTCTATATCCAAAGCTAACATTTCTGTCGGTCCTAGGAAGATATCTTTTACTAACTCCTCTAGTAGTACCTACTTAGTACAACAGTATTCTATACATGATCTGAAGAGGCTCTCACATGAACTCAACTCAGAGAAATATCTTGCTCAAAGTTCTCTGTGGTTTTTAGTATTTTCTGTACCACTTGGTGATCAGTGCTAGAGTTTTTGTTTACACTAAAATTACATTCAATATTTCTTGTGTGGAAAAATATTTACAATGTGAATATTTTGAAAGGATTGTTTGTGTTTCTGTTACATAACGTTTATATTCACACAAAAAAAGGTAACGTTGAAAGTTGAAAGTTCTACGGACTTGAACCGCCTGAATAATAGTGGAAATTTGGCCAGATTCTCTACCTACCTGTTGATCTTGAAATGTAAAATTCAAACAAAAGGCTCAAGATTAAAAAAGCTTGTGGAGGACTTTCAACTGCCAAACAGTCTTTATGTTACCTCGTCCTACAGAACATTTTCCCTGAAAGTTCAAACTAGGTATCTCACAGAATACGAAATTTAATCATAGGTAAATTCGTTCCGCCACGGACTATGCACAATAGGTACCATAAATTAATGTAATAGCCAGAGCCAGATTCTCTACCTACCTGTTTAGTGTTTATCTTGGCTCAAGATTAAAAAAGCTTGTGGAGGACTTTCAACTGCCAAACAGTCTTTATGCTACCTCGTCCTACAGAACATTTTCCCTGAAAGTTCAAACTATCTCACAGAATACGAAATTTAATCATAGGTAAATTCGTTCCGCCACGGACTATGCACAATAGGTACCATAAATTAATGTAATAGCCTAGCTTTACATAAGGGTACTTTTCATTACATTACGGCCTAATACATGAAATTTTATCGAAATTTGGACATACCGAAATTACACAAAAAGCATTAGATCAGGTGATTAGTTTAACTGAAAAATGTTAAAAATTTCGAGAGCTTTTACCAACCATTAGGCAATAGATGGGTATTGGGTAGGTAGCTGCGTATGTATTAATAACAACGTTGACGGTTAACAATGGGTGTAGGTTCACATATAATAATGTGGCCCAGGTCGACATAAAATTCGCAACATTGTTATAGAAATATTAGGTACGAGTATACCTATGTGTTTTATGATTTTTATGTTCACCTAAGGTCCGATTCCACGGTCATTTTTGGCGAACAAACAATTTGAAATATTCCTAGCTTCTTCTATTTCCTGTGACATTCCAGGCCAAATATGTCCCTGTCACAATCAGGTAAGTCTTCTGAAGATCCTAGAGACTCAAACCGAGTCTTATTACTTTCAAGGGAGTTATTTCTGTTCAGTTCCAGTTCGTTACTTGACATAACGTCTATTAAATTTAACCAAGTGACTCACCACTCTTTAACCCTGGGTTAGAGAAGACTCATGATTCACTTTATAAACAATTCACATTCATACAGCAAATAAGATTTGCTGTATGAATGTGAAAACAGTGGCAGGGGCTTAATATTATTTCGGGGGACAGGTTTCGCTTGGGGACCCGCCCTGGTTCAATTGTGAATTGAGAGGGGATGGTGGTTGCTCCACAAAATACATAGAAAGAGGGGCTTTAAATGCCTGAGGACCCTTGGGGGGCTGCGAGGGTGTTGGATATAGGTCAGTGAATGAAAACTGAACGAGAGTAAACCGGCGTTAAAAATGAAAACATAAATACGACTATATAGGTACGTTCCTACAGACAAGAGATCTGTATCAACTATGCAATCAAACTACGCCCTACTAAACTGAAGTAGGTCTCTATAGCTTCAATCATCAAACTCTGCATGCAATCAAGGGTTATCAATGCATCATTGAGAAGTGCGCAGTCTGATAAATACATAATTGAACATTCAGTTGTGTTGGGTGTTTATTCAAAGTAAAATGAATTTTTTTTTCATTGAAATGTAAACAAGAGAACTTTCAAGTGAGACCGAATTTGATGATAAAATCGGCAAAAAATAGTTTTGAAAATTTTGTTTGAAAAAGTGCCTTAAAAATTAACAGCTAATACTTTGGGGCTTTAAAATACCTACACAGAAGTGATATTATTCTGTTTCTTTGTTTCTTTCTAGAGGAAAATCAAATTTGACACTTTATTACCTAGTTTTATTTTCGTAAAAAAATAGTGTTTTGCTGTTTTGTGGTTGAAAATTTCAAATAAATTAGGAATAACAAAAATTTGCGCACGCATTTTTCGCCTGCGTAGTTGCAGCCTGGAAATTTCGTTTCGTCCGAAAGTGTTGTTCCCCCTCGGCTGCTTCGAACACGGCTGTTTCGAAAATATTTTTATTGTGAAAAAAATTGTTTGAATTTTCATCAGAGCTGATTTTTTCAACTTCTTTTAGTGAACTTTCATTGACGAGGTACCCTGTGTTTTTCAAGAAAAGGTAAGTTTTATATATACATATAATATTCAAATTATGCAACTTGTATCCCTCTCTAACATGGGACATTGGGCCTACAGTGCTAAAGTTTGTCTAATCGATATTGAAAACACTACTGTTTCTTTGAGCGTAGGTGAAAATATTAGTAAGCGTCTTTTAAATAATTTATTAATTTATTTAGCATGATCAGATATCATTGTTTTTCCTTGTAAAGTGCTGTATTAAATAGTAGGTATGATACCTCTCTCTCATATAAGTAAACCATAATGTTGTTGAGTTTTGTTTATACCGGGAACTCACACCTGTAAGTTTCAATTTTCATTACCCTACTAACCCAAGCATTTTGAAGTTTAAGATGACCCATTTCTCAAACTAAAGTAGATACCTATCTATATGGGTAGATGACTAATGACTATACGATCAGCAAATCAGGGTTCCTTAGTATAATTATCTTTCTGGATAAATGTAAAGTATTAGGTAGTCCAATTTCTAGTACATGTAGGTTTCATTTTGTCCGGTATGTATGTAGGCTGCAAGCTTTATACAAACCAAGAGAGAGAGTCTTGTAAAAAACTGGGAAGTCAGGACGCATTTTTCACGTATTTACGTAGATACCTACCTATAGCCTATAACAGGTATACCTACAATTGAACTTAAAATTAAGTGATAAAAGGCTTTACTCTTATATAAAATGACAAAGTCCTTTTGCTGATAAGTCCCTTTACCCCAAGAGTAAATGGACACAATAATACGAGTAGGCCGGTCTTTCATAAGAATATTGTTGGAAACCACCTTACTCTTGGCTAAATTCTTCATCTCTTAATGAATGTTGATGTCATATTCAATATGGATCAATACTGTCTATATTAGGATCCTCTTTCCGGATTTCATTTAATTATTAGTTTGGATAGAACCTTATGTAAGAATAGTTAGCTCACCTACCTACCTATAAATGATAGTAAGGTACTTAGGTACTTATCCAAGTTTATTGCAGAACATATCTTTCCATTGATATTTATTGGAAACCGTCCCCAATGTCCCATTCCATTAAAATCAATTGGAGCCTGCTACAAGCAACTCCTCTCTGCTATTACCAACATCATTAAAAAGTAAAAACTAATTGAAAAGAGTATTACTGCAAGCATTAGACGTACATCAGCCTTTTCTACTGTATAACCTTTTTTTACAAATTTGTGTGTTGACGAACTTTCGTTTTAATCGTCCAAGGCAATTTTGGACGACTATGCTGTTAACTCCAAAACATCAGCTATTTTATTTCATTACCAGATGTTGATGTCATATCCAATATGGATCAATACTGTCTATATTAGGATCCTCTTTCCGGATTTCGTTTAATTAATAGTTTGGATAGAACCTTATGTAAGAATAGTTAGCTCACCTACCTACCTATAAATGATAGTAAGGTACTTAGGAACCTACTTATCCAAGTTTATTGCAGAACATATCTTTCCATTGATATTTGGCTATTGGAAACCGTCCCCAATGTCCCATTCCATTAAAATCAATTGGAGCCTGCTACAAGCAACTCCTGTCTCCTATTTCCAACATCATTAAAAAGTAAAAACTAATTGAAAAGAGTATTACTGCAAGCATTAGACGTACATCAGCCTCTTCTAGTGTATAACCTTTTTTACAAATTTGTGTTTGACGAACTTTCGTTTTAATCGTCCAAGGCAATTTTGGACGACTATGCTGTTAACTCCAAAACATCAGCTATTTTATTTCATTACCATCGATCTTGTCAATTTAATTTTAGATTCTTCTATAGTGAATGGACTTAGTAATTGGAGCTTACTGTTAATTTTCATTTTCAATATATTGTGAAAGAAATCAAGGGTGGTGTTTGTGATTGGTTTACTTATTTCCTCTGGAATCTCAGGTAATTCGATGTTGATATCGTTTTGTAAATGTATGTTATTGTGAAAATTTTTGAAGTATGTTAGACTTACTTCAAGAACATTCGAGTAAGTTCAGAAAAAAATCTTCATCTCATTTTCGGTTTTTAGTCCGTCCTTCCTTTATTATTACAATAGTAATAAAAAGGTATAAGGGACGGACTATTGTATTCGCTTCGGTGTCTGTCGAGCACCATCATCATAACCCATAACCTATCAATTTGTTTCCAGCTACCGACCGACCTGGGTACCTATACTACCTACTTATTCACAAGATATCACCGATTGTGCAGTAAAATGTCACTTGTTAGGTGATTATAGTAGTTCATACGTAAAGCAGGTACCTTATAACAGTAATGACACATTATTAGTTGATATTACGATAGAGAGTATTTTGGGTGATATTATCCATGAAAAAATGGTAGCAAGAAATCAGCATCTCTTTTGGACTATGTTCATAGATACAGTGGTATACTTTGTACATCAGCTTTTATAGTAACCCATTGTAGGTATTTAATATTAAAATGCTATCCAAACAATGAGCACCGAGCAGTGTTAGAGACATGCGAAGGTCAGGCATAATTTTCTCCTGGAAAAAGTTTCTGTAGGTACAATGTGCTAGCTCTGTTTACGCTGTGCATTGTAAGAACTTTGTCTTGTTTCATATAATTCCATATTTACCATTTTTTTTTTTTTTTTTTTTTTCTAGATACAGTGGTATACTTTGTACATCAGCTTTTATACTAACCCATTGTAGGTATTTAATATTAAATTGCTATCCAAACACTGAGTACCGAAGTGGCGTTAGAGACATGCAAAGGTCAGACATAATTTTCTCCTGGAAAAAGTTTCTATAAGTAGATTGTGTTTGCTCTGTTTGCCTCGTACATTGTAAGAACTTTATCTTGTTTCATAATTCTATATTTACCAATTGGTTGACACATCAGGCAAATGCTACAAACCCGGAATTTCAATGTTGGATAAAATGTTCAACACTAAACTTAGAGTAAATTAATACAGCTGATTGAACTATACTGGGACATAAATTGCTCCAGAAATTCATTTGCTGTTACTTTTCCGCTGGGAATATTGAGGAAGCATTGCTATCAGCACACACCCATCTGTGTTCTCCGAGATATCAGATAACATACTGCACTCCACCATTGACAACACATAAATATCGTGAACGTCAATATTGTGTGTTTATACAAAATATAAATTTCTAGATGATACCTTGTGTAATTTCATATGAGAGTTATCCAACCTGGGGTTTGGAGGGGAGTCTAGCGAACTGTTTTCCTGGAAGTGGTCCAGGAAAACAGTTCGCTAGACTCGCATGCTAACGAGAAGTTTAGGAACCACTGAGCTGCAGTATGTTGCTAAATTGCGATAAGACATAAAGATATAGGGTATAACCTGTTGACACGTATGTGGATTATATCTTAGTAAAAAGCACAGAATACATTTTGACGGTTTATCTACTGGGTTACGGGGTATCTACCTACATATTTACGTATTTAGCAGAATACTAAGTATTCTCAGTCTTAGATCATGAGATCATGACATTCATGACTAATGAGGCGGAATGAAATTTTGTTTTATTCAGATACCTACCTACAAAAGATGGATAAGTAATTAATTATAATAACAATAGGCAAAGCTAACGATGGACAACTGCTATGCAAATGTAAACTAGTCTTTGATATGCACGTGAATTCAATATTATCTTTGATCGAATGGTCGCAGGATTCATCTAACGATTCAACAACTTCAAACCTCATGTTGGTATACCTACCTACCTTCCAACAAAAACATCATTACTTTGATTAAGTTAAATAATAATAAAATCATATTTATATTTTTATGTCTTGTACAATGTACATACGTGATGGTAGCCGTGGTACTCGTATGTATGAGTACATAATTCACATCCTCTCACCAGTACAAGGAAGTTAACATTCGTTACAATTTTATTGTTCTACCCAATGAAATACTAAGTAGATAACAAAATAAAATAGACAATTTGCTAGAACTCTCTCTCCTACATTTAGCACTGTTAAGAAAGGTCATCGAATTAGCTATCAACAGATAATAATAGAAATAGCAAACACGAGGAATGTGATTGCAGTAGGGCTTACTTTTACTTCTACTGTTACCTGGCTTGGCAAGGACTTGACATGCACTCCTAATTGATTATTATTGGCATCGTCATGGTTTGGTTCTACTTTTTCCGTCCGCTCTTTCTAAAATAGAAGGTTATTTGAGATTTCTATACGTTCAAATGGGCGAAAGGTGTTGACAACTAAAAGCTTTTATCGTCAACGGCTAGCAACTCTCAGAAGACATTCTCTGCTTGTTTTGGTACTTCCCTTTTTAGAAATTAAGAAAATGTTCAATATTCACTGAATAAACATTTTGTTTGAGAATATAAAACCAACAGACAACAATGAGCACAACCAAAAAACAGACGATGAATGAGTTGGGTTTATGTCAAGTACATGAATCATACCTATTTATTCTTGGAAAATATTAAATTAACGAAATTGTACACAAATGAGATTGACCTTCCTACCTCCAAACACAAAGGAAATTTAATTTTGCAGGAAATAGCAAATTGTTAGACATGACGTCATGATAAGTTCAGCAATGTGTATACCTACCAAAACGTGTAGCGGTCAGATTTTGTATATTGACTGGGTTAACATGGTTCGCGATATGAAAGGGTCAAAGTAAGAGCAGATTTCATTCGATTTAATTGAAATTAATTGGTCAATGACCTATACCTACCATTCAGACCATTTAGCTGACCAATTGATAACAAGTTTGATCATGGGTGAATCAACATATTAATATGAGTGGGGACTGTACTGTAATAGTTATGATGAAGTATTTATTAAGGTAACCTAACCAGTGTTTGCTAACCAGTACCTACCTAATGTATAAGAAACAGTAAAGTTCGTTATTCAATAGCATTTTCTTTATATCTCCTGATATTAACTTAGTAATGTCCTTTCTTTTCATACAACGTGCTCCTCCTAACTCCGCTCTTATCAACGATTGCATTTGTGACCTTGAAATTGAAGCAATGTAGGTACAATTGATTTCATATACATACATAATCTCAAGTGGTCCGCGAGATTTTTGGTTTATCAATAGTGGTCCGCCAATTGTAACATTGCAGACATGTGGGAATGGGCAACCAGAGAGAAGGGAGACATTGGTGTTCTTGTTGGCTCGACAACACCTACAGAAATCGGATTTGGAGCTTCCAGAAAGAAGAAAGGTCTGGTTTGTTACTTTGATATCTTCACAACTCCAACACGCAAACGTCCAGGACGAGAGCTATGGACATGTGGGAATGGGCAACTAGAGAGAAGGGAGACATTGGTGTTCTTGTTGGCTCCACAACACCTACAGAAATCGGGTTTGGAGCTTCCAGAAAGAAGAAAGGTCTGGTTTGTTACTTTGATATCTTCACAACTCCAACACGCAAACGTCCAGGACGAGAGCTATTTGCCAGCACCAATAAAACTTGGGCAAGATATGTTAAAGAAGCAGACTGTCCTTCTAGCAAACTCTTCCGACCACCTCGAACCAACAGTCGTAAAACAAGAGCTGCTCCTAGTTATATCAATATGGAAAAACTAAACTCTAAATCATTTCTAACTCTGGGCAATTTTGGATTAATTTCTGTGGGCGTCATCATTTTATCAGCTATGGTTTACTTCTCATTCTATGCCCGTCACCTTTACCGGACGAAACAACAACGCATTCGAAGGAACACTTTCAAGTCTCCTTGTGCAAGTGATGATGAAGATGTAAACGAAAAGACTCCTGCGAGTTATGTCAAGGGAGGTGATATGAAACATCTGAGGAGAGTTGCTAAGTGACCATCTAATAAGCACATGATGAAAACCACAAAACAAGAGCTGCTCCTAGTTATATCAATATGGAAAAGCTAAACTCTAAATCATTTCTAACTTTGGGCAATTTTGGATTAATTTCTGTGGGCGTCATCGTTTTATCAGCTATGGTTTACTTCTCATTCTATGCGCGTCACCTTTACCGAACGAAACAACAACGCATTCGAAGGAACACGTTCAAGTCTCCTTGTGCAAGTGATGATGAAGATGTAAACGAAAAAACTCCTGCGAGTTATGTCAAGGGAGGTGATATGAAACATCTGAGGAGAGTTGCTAAGTGACCATCTAATAAGCACATGATGAAAACCAATTTTTGAAGTCATGAATCAAAAGTAAAAGAAGCAAAGTAACTCATGTAGCATTTCAAATGATTTGAGCTAAATGTAAATATTGAATACCTAAACTAATTTTATTGTATTGTTCTTCTAAAAGGGCAATCACCTATTTCAGAGATCAAATCTCAAAGACTGTAATAATTAGGGATAATTAATAAAATTAAATTTGTTTTATAATAATTTATTTACTTTACCTTTTCTTTCGTACGTTTTGCTTTATAAGAAGAAAATTTAATTTTTAGATGAAACCTTTTATTTTTATATTTACCTACTTACAAACCTTGTGAATTTTATTTTATTTATTTTGTACATAAATACTTACCTACTACTCGTACTTTTAGCTTTCGACAAGATTGACTGCAAATACATTATTAGGTATGTAGCGCATTATACATGTAGATATGTTTTTGTAGGAGGAGGCACTTGGGGAGGCAAAAACTATTTATGAAAGAGAATAATGTACCTTCCTAGTACTAAAAGAGTCGTATACATATTAGATTGTTCTCAAATCTTAGGTTTTGTCCACACATAGTCGACCGGCCATCGATAGACGTCGATCCAAATGGATTCACAATAAATTCACATGGATCGATGATCTATCGAAAGCCGTCGACTATGTGTGGACACACCTTTGATTTGTAAATGGCAAAAAAATTGATGCTTTCAAATAATGGCTATAGGTACGAGGTACGGACTACATAAGTGCCTGGCCTACGTGCATTTATGTAGCTAAAGCGAATTCAGTGGTTTGTGCCTCTACCTCTTCCCGTTTTACCAACTCATCAACTCCCATTCCTTAACCTTAAATTACAACATTAAAAATAAATATAATTTTAAAATTTTATATGTAGAATCTTCCCATTTGCTGAAGGGAAATATGTAAATGGCTTTGAAAGTCGTAAGTTGTATAAAAAATTCCCTGAACAACAGTGTTGTCCTATCCCGTACTTAGGTAGGATAAAGCCGGGCCCTTTATCCTTAGACTTAGCACCTTACTCGGAAAGTGGTCTGGGTGGGTAGTGGGTACCTTTGGTAGGATAAAGCCGGACCCGATTATCCTTTGACTAAGGAAGGACCTTAGTTATAATCGGAAAGTGGTCTGGGTGTGGGTAGTGGGTACCTATAGCACTCGGTTACTAAGAAGATTTCAAATTTCCCAATTACGAGAACGGATGTCCTCTTGTCCTACCTACTCAACAAGAAGTCATCGTGAGATTGGACATGAAAAGTATTTGATAAAAGACTTTAATGCGAATTAATTCTTTCGAAACAAAACAAATTAGTTTTATTTGCGGAAAAATATAAATAAATGAATAACTTATATGTAGATGAGAAAATTTTCACGAGATTCATATCAAGCTTGAATGGAAGAGGTTATCTAACTCAGAAGAACATTGTTTTCATTTTCAAAATTACTCGCTTGTACGAAAATGACTCAACATTTCTGATTATTATATCTACGTCCTCTTGTCCTACCTACTCAACAAGAAGTCATCGTGAGATTGGACATGAAAAGGATTTGATAAAAGACTTTAATGCGAATTAATTCTTTCGAAACAAAACAAATTAGTTTTATTTGCGGAAAAATATAAATAAATGAATAACCAAGGTAAACATATTTACAGGAGCTATAAAATAGTAGAGGTTATAAGAGACCCATAATTATATCTACCTTTTTCCTCGCAATAATTCCGGAGGAATTAACATTCAGGTTTTTTAGGGGAAAGCAAATAATTACGTCAGTTTAATTTTTTTGCCTGTGTTATGAATATGTTACGGTTTTTCTGATGTTCGTGTTCTACAATGTTTGAAATTATGTAAAATTTACATACCCCAACATATCCATAAATGACAGTGAAAGTGAAATGTTAAATATCTAGACACCTATGTAATTTATGTATGTATTTAGAACGTACAATACTCGCACACACACATTATACAATATGATTTTACTATGGAGTATTTGTGTTTATTATTCTATGATAAATGATAATAAAATATCTTTTGTATAACTTACTCTGATGGAAATGAAAAATTGCAAAGTCATTATTTTGTAATAAAATTCCACATAAAAATGACAAAGCCCCTACGAGACCTCTAAGACATAAAATAATACAATAGTTCAGTCATGATATCAGTCTAAAAGAGGTATTATTTGTCAGTCTTAAAAAACCTAACTAATACCTGATATTAATAGAGGTCGATCCTTTAATTTGTACTATACATGTGAGCTCGATCAGACCCAATACCTATTGAGAAAATTTCCTTTGCATGGTGAACATTTTGTTTCCAAATTTTATTTCTTCGAGTTTAAAATTACTTGTTCCCTCAAAAGTAGGAATGGAGTTGCTTTTTTATTATGAAAGTAACAAATGTAACATTAGGCACATAGAAGTATTTATTTATAATGGTGATAAATATCGTCGAAAAGAAAAAAGGCAGACAAGAACACTTTGTCAGAAGACCAAGGCATTCGTTGAAGAAGAAAAATACGAAAAACTTACCTCAACCACACAAAACTCAATAAATTACACTTTGCCCAAAAAGAGAAGAAAAATTTCCCCCCAAAATAAGAAGTTGGAGGCACAAGGCAGAAAATACTGAAAAATGAAAATCCTTGTGTTTGACCCCTGTCTGTAAAAATTTGGTTATCAATCAAGTTGGAAACTACCCTCTCAGAGATATGAGCCTGTCTTATATACCAGGGTCACCCCAGGGGTTTGGGCACTGTTCTGGAAGGGGTGAATTGGGGATGAAAGCGGCTCGCAGATAATATTTCAAATTCCCTAGAAGAAGAAGAAGAAGAAGAAGAAGAAGAAGAAGAAGAAGAAGAAAGAAAGAAAGAAAGAAACTTTGATTAAAAGTTAGAGCTAGATCTTCCTTACTAAATCCTCACTACCTAGGTATTCAAATATTGAGAAAGAAAGAAACTTTGATTAAAAGTTAGAGCTAGATCTTCCTTACTAAATCCTCACTACCTAGGTATTCAAATATTGGAAAATGTGAAAATGGCACATCCACTAGTAAAATTATTCTTCCCCCTCCCTCAAGCACACTGGTAATTCTCTAAAAAATTTGACCCGATTACATTACTTTCCTTCCCATAGGATAAGGAAAGTAAAAATGTACGACTATTACACAATTTATACATCGTATACTAAATTATCTTTTTTCGCTTCTCGTATTTGAAAATGTGGTGTTTATGGCACATCCACTAAACATGATTACTTCTCTTGATCTTGTCTCTCCTTTTCTCATAAGTGTTAGGTAGGTACCTACTTTATGTTCCCTTTTCCTGTGTTTCAAGTATTTATTACAGGAAAATATCAAAATATAGGACTAAACGAACTGAGGGTCCAATGACATTCCATTACAGGAACTTTCAGGACTTGGAAAACGAAATACCTAGGTAGGACAATAAAGAGCATCAAAACACCTGAGCCACCTATCTCATATGAGGAAGATCTACCTTGATATGATGTTGCCAACCCAAATATTAAGGCGGAGGGGTTTTTTGCTTTCTGTTCCCACAAGGGATTATTGTGTTGGGTGGAAAGAATTCTGTGTTATTTTTTTATCACATTATCTCATTGCCTTATCTTTCACCTTTTGTTTTCTTTTCCTCCTCCAAGACTTATTTCTTGGAAACCAAACGATTGCAAGTGGCGTAGACATAAATTCCTGAGGATGTACTTTTCTTATCTGCTTATACCTACATATTTAATTTATAAATATCTACCTAACCTACATAGGAAAACAATGTGTTACGTACCTCATTGTAGAATAACGTTACCTAGACCTACTGATTCTTGGAGCATGGAATTAGAAGCAGACATAATGTCAGATCAAATTAATTAAATAAGATCAGTTGACTGATTTTGGCGGAAATCAATTGCTGTTCATGGTCAAGAATGACAAGATGATACCTACGGTTTTAGTATGTGTGTGATCATCAGTAAGCATTACTCTGCAACTGTATCAGCAAACTTCATGGTTAGTAGGTAGAAGGTTTGGGTTCGAGTCAACGGGGAGTGGAACTTATTATGACTTTGTTTTTTGTGTATTTATGTGTCAGAAACGTTTATTCAACTATTGTAGATTTTTGTTCCAATGGAAATCGAAAGAAATATCCAATGGAAATTGAAAAAAATATCCAGTGAAAAGTGGAAATAAAAAATCCTCGGCCATCGATAGACGTCGATCCAAATGGATTCACAATAAATTCACATGGATCGATGATCTATCGAAGGCCGTCGACTATGTGTGGACACACCTTTGATTTGTAAATGGCAAAAAAATTGATGCTTTCAAATAATGGCTATAGGTACGAGGTACGGACTACATAAGTGCCTGGCCTACGTGCATTTATGTAGCTAAAGCGAATTCAGTGGTTTGTGCCTATACCTTTTCCCGTTTTACCAACTCATCAACTCCCATTCCTTAACCTTAAATTAGGTACAACTTAAATATAATTTTAAAATTTTATATGTAGATGAGAAAATTTTCACGAGATTCATATCAAGCTTGAATGGAAGAGGTTATCTAACTCAGAAGAACATTGTTTTCATTTTCAAAATTACTCGCTTGTACGAAAATGACTCAACATTTCTGATTATTATATCTACCTTTTTCCTCGCAATAATTCCGGAGGAATTAACATTCAGGTTTTTTGGGGGAAAGCAAATAATTACGTCAGTTTAATTTTTTTGCCTGTGTTATGAAATGTTACGGTTTTTCTGATGTTCGTGTTCTACAATGTTTGAAATTATGTAAAATTTACATACCACATACCCCAACATATCCATATACATATATATGACAGTGAAAGTGAAATGTTAAATATCTAGACACCTATGTAATTTATGTATGTATTTAGAACGTACAATACTCGTACACACACATTATACAATATGATTTTACTATGGAGTATTTGTGTTTATTATCTGTGTTATGAAATGTTACGGTTTTTCTGATGTTCGTGTTCTACAATGTTTGAAATTATGTAAAATTTACATACCCCAACATATCCATATATGACAGTGAAAGTGAAATGTTAAATATCTAGACACCTATGTAATTTATGTATGTATTTAGAGCGTACAATACTCGTACACACACATTATACAATATGATTTTACTATGGAGTATTTGTGTTTATTATTCTATGATAAATGATAATAAAATATCTTTTGTATAACTTACCTACTCTGATGGAAATGAAAAATTGCAAAGTCATTATTTTGTAATAAAATTCCACAGAAAAATGACAAAGCCCCTACGAGACCTCTCGAGCTCGATCAGACCCAAAACCTATGGAGAAAATTTCCTTTGCATGGTGAACATTTTGTTTCCAAATTTTATCTCTTCGAGTTTAAACTTACTGGAAGTAACAAACAATGTAACATTAGGTACATAGGTACGTATATATTAGTATTTATTTATAATGGTGATAAATATCGTCGAAAAAAAAAAAGCCAGAAAACAACACTTTGTCAGAAGACCAAGGCATTCGTTGAAGAAGAAAAATACGAAAAACTTACCTCAAACACACAAAACTCAATAAATTACACTTTGCCCAAAAAGAGAAGAAAAATTTCCCCCCAAAGTAAGAAGTTGGAGGCACAAGGCAGAAAATACTGAAAAATGACTGTTTATTATTCTATGATAAATGATAATAAAATATCTTTTGTATAACTCTGATGGAAATGAAAAATTGCAAAGTCATTATTTTGTAATAAAATTCCACATAAAAATGACAAAGCCCCTACGAGACCTCTAAAAGCTCGATCAGACCCAAAACCTATTGAGAAAATTTCCTTTGCATGGTGAACATTTTGTTTCCAAATTTTATCACTTCGAGTTTAAACTTACTTCGTTCCTTTAAGAATACCTAGGAATGGAGTAACTTCTTTTTTATGGAAGTAACAAACAATGTAACATTAGGTACATAGGTACGTACATATTAGTATTTATTTATAATGGTGATAAATATCGTCGAAAAGAAAAAAGCCAGAAAAGAACACTTTGTCAAAAGACCAAGGCATTCGTTGAAGAAGAAAAATACGAAAAACTTACCTCAAAACACAAAACTCGATAAATTACACTTTGCCCAAAAAGAGAAGAAAAATTTCCCCCCAAAGTAAGAAGTTGGAGGCACAAGGCAGAAAATACTGAAAAATGATACATTAAGTTCTCCTGTTACTCCCTATATCCTATGTACATAATTTACGTACGTATGTTTATTTACGTATCTGTATATACGCACGGAACAAGATGGATATGAAATATATTTGAATATTTGCATAGCATTATGATGTTTTGGTTTTGTCTTGGGACAATGTTCTCTTCTTTCTTTAGTAAGAGCTGAAAATTTGTGATTTTCGTGAAAAAAAAAAAAGTAGGCAGGTAGGTGTGACATCTGTTAGTAGGAGCTTAGGGGTTCAAGGGTTCATGTGGACAGAAAAGTCGACGAAATTATGTGAGACAATTTTTTTTAGGACTCTAGATACCTACATATTTCTATTATTTTTGACTGAATATGACAATCAATAAGGTCCATTCACTCCATTCTTTTGGGTTACCTACGGAAATCTAGGTAGGTACCTACCTATTTAATCTTTTCAAAAACTCCTCGTACCAAGCCCATAATGTAGATATTTACAATACACAAAATACACATGCGACTGGATAGTTTTATATGTCCAGCTAAGATGCAATCTAGTTCAAACTGTTCAAAGCTGACTGCTCTGTTTTTCGCTCATTAATGAGAGCAATTATTTATTTATTAATTTATTTTTTCATTCACTTATCATTTAATCACAAAACTTACCATCTGCTGCAGGTCTTTTTACCTCTTCGACGACTTCTTCACAACAGAGAAAGCTTTTGCGTCCCGGTGAGCTCGTCTGTAGGCAGGTAGGTGTGACATCTGTTAGTAGGAGCTTAGGGGTTCAAGGCTTCATGTGGACAGAAAAGTCGACGAAATTATGTGAGACAATTTTTTTAGGACTCTAGATACCTACATATTTCTATTATTTTTGACTGAATATGACAATCAATAAGGTCCATTCACTCCATTCTTTTGGGACGTTTCATTCTAAGATCGAGTTTAAGTTTGATGGGACGTCAAAGTTGCTCTGGTGTGCCGTATCAATCCATTCTCGGTTCTAATAATTAGGCTCTATATATTTATTTTGTCTTTGCCTTAGACATGGGTATGTATACTATCTTTCGCCTAATATTTTCTATATTCTCACGGTTTTGTGGCGTTTTGGATGCTCAAACTCTCAAGACAACATTTAAAAGTTAACTAAAAGGGATAACGAATAGAGAATCAATAAGTTCATCCACAAAAGGAGGATTATGAAAGTATCTATTGTTTCAAGAGTTTGTTTTATAAAATCAATGCAAGAATTATTTCAAATTTCAATAGTTGGTATCTAGATGCATTCATAATTCATATTTAAGAAGAATTATCCGTATAAAGTTATTATTTACAATAATAACCATAATTATCATGCGACACTTCCTAGTGAGATTATGAGCACATATAGGTACAATGGTACATACTTCTTATTTCCCTACTATGTGTTTACATAGCATTGTTCTACTTTAATATTATGCTAAAATATTCATGCATGTCAAAACTCAGCCGAAAACAGGAGGGGGAATTATATAAACATAATTTTACCACGAAATAGTGTAAGTCAATCTTTCAATCCGACAAAATCCGTTAAGATGAAAGCTTAGATTATCGTTATTTGATAACTAGAAGCTTTCAATTTTTCAATCTTTTTTGATCGATCTTAACCAATGTTTAGATTCTTTGTTTCGATCCACATGCTCTTGTAGCATACTTGTTATTAAATAATCAAATTTAATTGACGGCAAAAAGTTAGTGTTTCCCATTTGGTTTTTCTAGTGCTATATTTCGAGTTTTCGTACTTCTTCACATGACTAAAAATGAAGCAAAGTTCAATTTATCTTGTTCTGGTGTGTATGGGTGTCTGTTTAGTTTGTCAAAGTGTCGCTGAAATTCAACAAGTTCATTTCAAAACGAAGAATATCAAAGATGCCAAAACTGGTTTCGTCCAAGAGAAGAACAATCTGCAAGATACAACTGATGGAAATGAGAAGATGCAGTCTAGGGATAGTGGATACCTTTGTAAGTAAATTTGTGAATGGACTTAGGGAGATAAATTTTAACTACCTACTCGTAGGTATATGCCATTCATTTAGTCAGTTAGGTATGCAGCCTCCTTCTTGTTCTTGATCTTCTTTTTCTCCTCCTTCTCCTTCTCCGTCTTCTCCTGCATCCCCTGTTGGAGTTTTCGTCATCTCCACTAGTACCAGGAAGCTTTGACATTTTTTGCACCTTACAGATTACCTTTGAAGAATTTGATCTCAATTTGGATACCTACACAGCTTGCCGTGGGTTCTGTAAGGATACTTACGTATTTCTTCATTTTTACCTACACACTTATTATGTAGGGTATATAAACTACAAGTATTATGTATTTCTGCAGGATATTTACCTAGGAAGTTCTGTAAGGATATATGTACGTATATTTACCCACTTACTTAGGTACATACAACTTGAGCATAGGACCATCCGTCTTGCCCGTTTTCATCACACACTTTTTAGTGACGTTTATTGAAAACACGAAATCTCCACGCGTACACGCGAAAATGTTTCACGAGTACATTACGCTTGTAAGGATACGGAACGTGTACTCTATGTTAATATTGTAAAATAGGTCATTTAGAGTAATATTAATAAACGTGTGACAGAAGGAGTGTTGTACCTTACCTATTATGGTTTATAATGAACATACAACTATTATGTACCTATTTATTGATACAGACATAAAATTAGTATGACGATGAAAATTCTCTCTGTCTCTTGATGATGGAAAAGCATACCTACTCTTTCTTCTCCATTGCATTGTACCTACTGTTTCAATCATACTCTCTTCTTTATGATACTTTTTGTTTTAATATTTTTTACTTTTTATCTGAGACTAGCAAGAATGACTCTTTTTTTTTCTAAATCCAAATCCAAAGTAGGTATTGTTCTAATATTTTCTTTTGCTTCCTCTCGAACTTTTCTGAGTTTAGAGTGAGTAGGAATGAATGCTCGTTCTCAAATTAACTCGTATAGCCGTTATTGTCCATAAAAGGACTTTTCATCCTACATAATAAGTGTGTAGGTAAAAATGAAGATACCTATACGTAAGTATCCTTACAGAACCCACGGCAAGCTGTGTACTCCTTCTTCTCCATTGCATTGTACTGTTTCAATCATAGGTACTCTCTTCTTTATGATACTTTTTGTTTTAATATTTTTTTACTTTTTATCTGAGACTAGCAAGAATGACTCTTTTTTTTCTAAATCCAAATCCAAAGTAGGTATTGTTCTAATATTTTCTTTTACTTCCTCTCGAACTTTTCTGAGTTTAGAGTGAGTAGGAATGAATGCTCGTTCTCAAATTAACTCGTATAGCCGTTATTGTCCATAAAAGGTCTTTTCAGCAGCTTTAAACCGATGACTTGGAGATAGGTAATGTAGGTAATATATCTCACGTGATGCACACCTGTAATATCTGCACTACTTGCAATTTAGAAAATTAAACAATAATAACTCCCTGTAGGGAGCTGTAGGGTAGAGGAACACCATATAGGGAGGTATAGGGTAGAGGAACCCCATGTAGGGATGAGTGAGGAAGTATGCCTACATTTCCTACATCCCATTTCCCCGGTTCTTTGTTTCCAATTATAATGTGTGCAATCCGATGATTGTGTTCCTAATCCAATACAAGTGAACTGACATGATTTATTTTATAGTAGAAAAAATAATAATTTTATTGTGAAAAATTGCTGGAATGAAAATATTATATTTTTTTTTCTCCCTCTCTCTCCTCCAAATGCAGAAATCTTTCCCCATATCCTATCTGATACCTGAATCCAAATGTCAGCACAACGCTCTCTCTCTCTCTCCTATATCTAGGTACCTACCTGTAGGTATTAGGTAGGTAGTTGGATAATTTTCAGAGACTACCTACATTGGATCAGTAAAAAAAAAAAAAAAAAAAAAAAAAAAAAAAAAAGTATTTTACTGCGCGTAATATGTATCTCAGATGCGTCAGAGAATGTTGACAAGTATGTTCTTAGCACTTAGCTATAGCCAATGAAGATTGGCCATTTAGTTATAACTTATTGATCTTTTAGGCATCTCAGGCGAACATTCCCATATCACTTCATGAATATCTCGTACTTGCCTCCCTAAACGAGTGAGAATATAAATAAAAGGACACTGCATTTTTCCTCCGGATATAACACATAATTCCATTACTATTATTATAACTATTTTTCATTGTGTAAAAAAAAGGTTGGCCTGAAATTCGGATGAATGGATAGAAACGTGTCTGAATAGACTAGGAATGAGGGAAATAAAAGAGAATATTTTGCTCAGGTTGTAGAGGCGTCTCCACCAATACTCACGTAAAGTGATTCTCGTACTTGCCTCCCTAAACGAGTGAGAATATAAATAAAAGGAGACTGCATTTTTCCTCCGGATATAACACATAATTCCATTACTATTATTATAACTATTTTTCATTGTGTAAAAAAAAAGGTTGGCCTGAAATTCGGATGAATGGATAGAAACGTGTCTGAATTCTGAATAGACTAGGAATGAGGGAAATAAAAGAGAATATTTTGCTCAGGTTGTAGAGGCGTCTCCACCAATACTCACGTAAAGTGATTCAGGCATCTCCACTGACAGACTGGCAGACTGGCACCAATTTAAAGTAAACCAATCATCTCCACTAATATATTTTTTTCTTCTTTGTGGAAGTTTTTACAGTGGAAAAGTTATGGAGGTTGATGTCCTCTTTTGGAATCAAGCAAAAATGATAGAGTGGTAAGAAATCTAAAATCCGTAGCAGACTTTTCGGACAAAATTTAGATATTTGAACAATTTGTAAGAACATCTTGTGGATACCTATTTGAAAACAACAATTCTTGATGTACATAAATACTTTCCTTCCTATGGAATACGAAAGTAAAAACGTCAGTCAAGTGAAAGATAGAAGAAAGAAAACAAACACACCTCGCATTCATACATCGAACTTGTCACTCATTGAGTATGGAATCATTGTTGAAATTTTTGGCAACACTATTGTATCATGGGACGAAACCTATTTAGCATACAATTAATTCAACCCGTACTTAGTACCATTTTTAGCTATGCCATTTCTCACACCTTGGTTGCTGTCACAGATTTGTCGAGTGGATGATCGGATGTTTCTATGGTTTTCTCCTCAAAACAATGTGAAAGATAATGAGTGAAATCGTCAATATTGTTTGATCTTTAAATGCAGGGCCGGAGAGAATATTTACTGAGCCCTCTTTCTTCATCTTCTCTTTTATTTTGCGTTATATTTGGTACTTAGATACTTTTGGCATCTTCACTACAACTCTCTGTCTCTTCCTACAAAAGAAAGGAAGGTATTTTTTACCTTCAAAGAGTTTACCTTCAAAATCAGTGTTAAAAACATCAGTTTCCCCAGAGAAATCCCTCTATTCTCCTTCTCACCAGTCCTGAAGGAGATTATGTATGATAATTCCAACAGGAATGACTCAAAATATGTACATTGTACATAAGTTCTCCAGTTACTCCCTATATCCTATGTACATAATTTACGTACCTATATGTTTATTTATTTTATGTACCTGTACGCACGGAACAAGATGGATATGAAATATATTTGAATATTTGCATATGATACATCCACTAATAAATTAACAACTAGGTATTTCTCTTTTGTTTTTCTTACTTTCCCTTCTCTTCAGTCAGAGAATGATGGTATCAAAAAGCTCACCATCAAACTTAGTGTTAAAGACACCAGTTTCCCCAGAGAAATCCCTCTATTCTCCTTCTCACCAGTCCTGAAGGAGATTATGTATGATAATTTCAACAGGAATGACTCAAAATATGTACATTGTACATAAGTTCTCCAGTTACTCCCTATATCCTATGTACATAATTTACGTACCTATATGTTTATTTATTTTATGTACCTGTACGCACGGAACAAGATGGATATGAAATATATTTGAATATTTGCATAGCATTATGATGTTTTGGTTTTGTCTTGGGACAATGTTCGCTTCTTTCTTTAGTAAGAGCTGAAAATTTGTGATTTTCGTGAAAAAAGTAGGCAGGTACGAGTAGGTGCGACATTAGTAGCTCAATATCACATCACGGTTAATGAAGCCTGGGGGTTCAAGGCTTCACGTTGACAGAAAAGTCAAAGACATTGATGGGTATGATGATACAATTTTTCAGGACTGTAGATACCTAGGTATTTCTATCATTTTCGACTGGATATGGCAGTAAATAAGGACCATTCTGTTGGGACGTATCATTAGAAGATCTAGTCTTAATTTAATGGGACCACAAAGTTGCTCTGGTGTACCGTACCAATCCATTCTCGGTTCTAATAATTAGGCTCTATTTATTTTGTCTTTGCCTTAGACATAGGCAGGTACTATCTCTTGCCTAATGTTTTCTATATTCTCATGGTTTTGTGGCGTTTTGGATGATCGAACTCCCCAGACGACATTTAAAAGTTGACTAAAAGGGATAACGAATAGAAAATCAAGAGGTAATACCTAGGTACCTCCATACATCCACAAAAGGAGAATTATGAGATTATTCAATAGCTGGTATCTAGATGCATTCATATTGAAGATGAATTATCCGATTACAAAGTCATTATTTACAATAATAATCATAATCATCATGCGACACTTCCTCGTGAGATTATGAGCAGATATAGGTACATACTTCTCATTTCCCTACTATGCATTTCTTTACATAGCATTGTTCTACTTTAATATTATGCTAAAATATTCATGCATGTCAAAACTCAGCCGAAAACAGGAGGGGGAATTATATAAACATAATTTTACCAAGAACTGGTGTAAGTCAATCTTTCAATCCGACAAAATCCGTTAAGATGAAAACTTAGATTTGTTGTTTGATAACTAGAAGCTAGAAGTTTTCAAATTTTTAAACTTTTTTGATCGATCTTAACCAATTTTTACATTCTTTGTTTAGATCCACATGCTCTTTTAGCATACTTGGTAACATAAAAACTGTTTATTCAATAATCAAATTTAATAAACGACAAAAAGTTGGTGTTTCCCTTTTGGTTTTACTAGTGCTATATTTCGAGCTTTCGTACTTCTTCACATGACTAAAAATGAAGCAAAGTTCAGCTTATCTGTTTCTGGTGTGTATGGGTGTCTGTTTAGTTTGTCAAAGTGTCGCTGAAATACAAGTTCATTTCATCAATTTTTACATTCTTTGTTTAGATCCACATGCTCTTTTAGCATACTTGGTAACATAAAAACTGTTTATTCAATAATCAAATTTAATAAACGACAAAAAGTTGGTGTTTCCCTTTTGGTTTTACTAGTGCTATATTTCGAGCTTTCGTACTTCTTCACATGACTAAAAATGAAGCAAAGTTCAGCTTATTTGTTTCTGGTGTGTATGGGTGTCTGTTTAGTTTGTCAAAGTGTCGCTGAAATACAACAAGTTCATTTCAAAACGAAGAATATCAAAGATGCCAAAACAGGTTTCATCCAAGAGAAGAACAATCTACAAGAATCTGATGGAAATGAGAAGATGCAGTCTCGGGATAGTGGATACCTTTGTAAGTAAATTTGTGAATGGACTTAGGGAGATGAATTGTAACTACTCGTATATGCCATTCATTTAGTCAGTTAGGTATGCAGCCTTCTTCTTGTTCTTGATCTTCTTTTTCTCCTCCTCCTCATCCTTCTCTCCTTCTCCGTCTTCTCCTGCATCCCCTGTTGTAGTTTTCATCATCTCCACAAGTACCAGGAAGCTTTGACATTTTTTGCACCTTACAGATTACCTTTGGTTCATTTCAAAACGAAGAATATCAAAGATGCCAAAACAGGTTTCATCCAAGAGAAGGACAATCTACAAGAATCTGATGGAAATGAGAAGATGCAGTCTCGGGATAGTGGATACCTTTGTAAGTAAATTTGTGAATGGACTTAGGGAGATAAATTGTAACTACTCGTATATGCCACCTAACTGACTAAATAGTCAGTTAGGTATGCAGCCTTCTTCTTGTTCTTCATCTTCTTTTTCTCCTCCTCCTCATCCTTCTTTCCTTCTCCTGCATCCCCTGTTGTAGTTTTCATCATCTCCACAAGTACCAGGAAGCTTTGACATTTTTTGCACCTTACAGATTACCTTTGAAGAATTTGATCTCAATTTGGATATGCTTTTCCATCATAAAGAGACAAAGAGAATTTTCATCATCATACTAATTATGTCTGTATCAATAAATAGGTACATAATAGTTGTATGTTCATTATAAACTATAATAGGTAAGGTACAACACTCCTTCTGTCTTCTGTCACACGTTTATTAATATTACTCTAAATGACCTACTTTACAATATTAACATAGAGTACACGTTCCGTATCCTTACAAGCGTAATGTACTCGAGAAACATTTTCGCGTGTACGCGTGGAGATTTCGTGTTTTCAATAAACGTCACTAAAAAGTGTGTGATGAAAACGGGCAAGACGGATGGGAGGACCTCCATTTTCCCCTATCGTGCACCAATAATATTTTGCTTAACCCCATACACAAGAAGCCCAATCTGAGCCTTAGGTGTAGGGGCTAGACAGCTCTAAAGGATGGGTTAAGCTTCTACGAACATTAACTACTGTCGTGCACCTATAATATCAGGGTAGGATAAAAGCTAAAGATGCGTCCTAAATAGGTATGTGGATATTGGTTTTGGGATATTTTTACGATTAGCCAAACAAAACGATTCAATCGTTTGACGGTCTTCAAAGAAATCCACAATCAATAGGACACACCTTAGGACCCTACCTAGAATGTGATTCTATGTGATTACCAGTTAGGAACATATTATTATGTCCACAACTAAAAGGAAATGTGTTATTGTTTATGTAGAAATAGATGATGACTAATAACTTCAACAAGTTAGTATTTCTGCTCAAATGTCTGTAGGTAAGAAGTAAGAGGATTTGGTCCGGTATCTTCTAAACAGCAGCCAGGAACACCTCCTTACAACACTTTACATGAAAGAGGGTCAGGTTTATGCTGTGAATTGAAACGAAAACTTCACAGAGTTTTTAAGTTTTTCAGAGAATAGTTTTTTCACCCCCGCCTTCACCCTTTTTCTGGGAACGGGCAAGACGGATGGTCCTATGCTCAAGTTGTATGTACCTAAGTAAGTGGGTAAATATACGTACATATATCCTTACAGAACTTCCTAGGTAAATATCCTGCAGAAATAGGTACATAATACTCGTAGTTTATATACCCTACATAATAAGTGTGTAGGTAAAAATGAAGATATACGTAAGTATCCTTACAGAACCCACGGCAAGCTGTGTACTCTTTCTTCTCCATTGCATTGTACTGTTTCAATCATACTCTCTTCTTTATGATACTTTTTGTTTTAATATTTTTTACTTTTTATCTGAGACTAGCAAGAATGACTCTTTTTCAGTAGGTACCTATAGACTACGGGTAAATACGTGGGTACCTTTGTAAATTGCTGTAAGTTTTGTGGTTTATGTTGTACACTGTACAAAAAGTTACTGGTAGCTATACCATATCCAACCCCACCGGCACGGGCCCCCTAAGCATTTTAGCGCCCCCAAAATGTCGTAATAAACACAAAAAAATTGCCCATAATTTAGATCACCCGCCCTTTAATCCGCTATTGACGTGTGATAAAAGGTATAGAGGTCCAAACGATTCCGGCATTCCAAGATTCCAATCATGTTTATCTATAATGAATTTACTGTTTTTATTTTGTTCACAGAGTCAACCTAGAGAAGTTTTATTAGGCTTTGAAAAATTCCCTGACTTTTTTGGATTTTTGTCAATTTTTGAGAAATTCCCTGACAATTTCCTGACTTTTCCATTCTCCGTGAAATTCCCTGACAATGCCCGGTTTTCCAGTCTGGTAGACACCCTGAATTAAACATGGCCAGAGACCATCACCCTGGTGTATGGCTGATAAAAGAGATATTTTCTCTATTTTGTCATCACCTTTCGGCTATAGCTAAAGCTGCTACAACAACAAAAACAACTTTGTGTGGACATAGCTTTTAGGCTTTGAAAAATTCCCTGACTTTTTTTGGATTTTTGTCAATTTTTGAGAAATTCCCTGACAATTTCCTGACTTTTCCATTCTCCGTGAAATTCCCTGACAATTCCCGGTTTTCCAGTCTGGTAGACACCCTGAATTAAACATGGCCAGAGACCATCACCCTGGTGTATGGCTGATAAAAGAGATATTTTCTCTATTTTGTCATCACCTTTCGGCTATAGCTAAAGCTGCTACAACAACAAAAACAACTTTGTGTGGACATAGCTTAAGCCAGTGGTACCTACCTTGCCATCAGGTCCAGTAAGAGAGTTTCTCCTGTAGGATTTGCCTCCAGATAGTGAGATCAGCACTCCAGGTAGGGGACTAGAGTCACTCTTGTCTTTCACTTCTACTATCACTTCGGCTAACTTGTGAGCATTGAAGTTACCATTGGCATCAGGACCTGTCAGGACGTAGCCTTCCTTCTCAGCCGTCACTCTGAGGGGAAACAAAGTTGAAAATTTACTAAGTGGAAAATCAAACGAGATTTTTTTTTTTTTGAAGAGGTTTGATAGGGGGAACTGTAACAACGTATTTGTGAAAGGTGATGCGAAACAATTAATCTAGGGACAAAGTAATATTATTTTTATAGAAAACTATTTTTTCCTGTTTTACCTATTTTATTCTTTTCTACCCGTATAGGTCAATCAGAAATTACATAAATTACAAGCTGGACTTAAAAAATGGTAATCGAGTAATAATTTATTTCGATGGAGATCTAGATATTATTTCGTATACAATCACATGTACACAAGTGAAACAAACGCTATCTTGAACTCTTAACTATATTGAATATCTCTAGTCTATTATACCAAAAGTCTAAATCCAACCCACAACAAATACCGAGATTTTTCAAAGGAGGAACCCAATAAAAGTGAACTACAACCAGGGTGGATTTCACCAATATTTTTTAAGTCCAAAGAATACCTACCTGTTAAGTTCCATTTGTTTTGTATAGGCTTAACAGGGCGATTGAGCTAAAAGGCTGTTGGGGCTAAAAGGAACGATGATGAAACCCACCCCCAGTCTATTCCTCGCCTAGAAAAATCTTTTTAATAAATAACACTTTGATCAGAAAACAAAAGACTCAAGATAATCTTCTATTTACATTAATTTCTTGGCTCTAGACTTCCTCTTCACAATGGGAACCGCCTCCAGGAGTACAGCCCCTCCATCATCCTCCTCCCTTTCTCTTTCCCTCTCTCGCCTCTCTCCCCCTCTCTTCGCCAGGACGGTTTCAATCCCCTCCCTCAGTCTTTCCACATACTGGCCTAGTTTCTTATAATGGTTCAAGCCCATGGCCAGGATTCCTAAACTGGCTAATATAACACAGAGGAGAACGTTGTTCATGTCATTGAGAACGTGCTCAGACACCGTGATCAAACCCGGGTCAAACTCGTAACTTATCAACTTGTAACTTCCGTCCGCTGTGAATTCACTCTATTTACATTAATTTCTTGGCTCTAGACTTCCTCTTCACAATGGGAACCGCCTCTAGGAGTACAGCCCCTCCATCATCCTCCTCCCTTTCTCTTTCCCTCTCTCGCCTCTCTCCCCCTCTCTTCGCCAGGAGGGTTTCAATCCCCTCCCTCAGTCTTTCCACATACTGGCCTAGCTTCTTATAATGGTTCAAGCCCATGGCTAGGATTCCTAAACTGGCTAATATAACACAGAGGAGGACATTGTTCATATCATTGAGAACGTGCTCAGACACCGTGATCAAACCCGGGTCAAACTCGTAACTTATCAACTTGTAACTTCCGTCCGCTGTGAATTCACGCACGAGTTTCTCGCGTGAGAGATCATATATGTTTTTATTCAGACTTGTCTCTAACACTACACTATACTTAGCTCCCTCACTAGACAGAGGTACATGGGTGAGAGGTATCAGCGCGCTGTGTTCTCCTAGATGGGACAGCGTCTTCAGTTTGAGCACCACAGTATATATTTTTATTCAGACTTGTCTCTAACACAACACTATACTTCGTTCCCTCACTAGACAGAGGTACATGGGTGAGAGGTATCAGCGCGCTGTGTTCTCCTAGATGGGACAGCGTCTTCAGTTTGAGCACCACAAGAGGATCATTACTTCTACCCTTGTACAACTTGAGAGTGAGTGTCTTGAGATGTTTACTCTCGATGTATACTGTGACGTCACACTTGGTCACAGGGCGCAGGGCGGTGAATCGTTTCTCCAATGTGACGTCACGGTCCTGAACCTGTGTAACAAGGAGAGGTGCCCGAATATTATTAGTGCTTTTACAAATTTCGAAAATGACTTAATAGCTAATTCTTTTGTATTTGTAAACAAAAACATATACAAAAGAATACATTGCCTATTTTACTAAGAAAAGACTTGAAAGAAAAGAAGTTTGATGAGAATTATTATCGGTATACTTAGCAGATCGTACCTTTTTGGGTCAACACACAAATTTGCTCAAAATATTTGACACAAAAGTCACAAATTTCGAAATGGATTTCTTTGGTGATTGTAATGGTGGTGGTTTGCATTGTAAAATTTCTATTGTAAGGTTCATACCTTTTATTGGTCTGCACCATTTGACTCATGCTGCACCAGGCAGGTACGAAGCTTACAATAGAAATTCAACTAATAACAAAGTCTCAAAACACTTTAAAATAGAATCATATAATTTCCTGCTACATACCTTGACCGGAATTCCAGCAGGGATGGCGCGTTCTATAGAAGTAACAAACAATGTAACATTAGGTACATAGGTACGTACATATTAGTATTTATTTATAATGGTGATAAATATCGTCAAAAAGAAAAAAGCCAGAAAAGAACACTTTGTCAGAAGACCAAGGCATTCGTTGAAGAAGAAAAATACGAAAAACTTACCTCAAACACACAAAACTCGATAAATTACACTTTGCCCAAAAAGAAAAGAAAAATTTCCCCCCAAAGTAAGAAGTTGGAGGCACAAGGCAGAAAATACTGAAAAATGAAAATCCTTTCTTGACCCCCGTCTGTAAAAATTTGGTTATCAATCAAGTTGGAAACTACCCTCTCAGAGATATGAGCCTGTCTTATATACCAGGGTCA
>NW_007380076.1:0-31468 GCF_000475195.1 Diaphorina citri
CCGAATCGGTTCGTGTAAAGATACACAGGCGTGCTTACTGGAACTTGGCCTGGCGCACTGCCGTGCGCTCAGAAAAAAAAAAGCCAGCCTAGTTAGTTTGGTTGGTAGCGGATCTGCCTTGTAAGCGCTAGGCCGCGGGTTCGATTCACACTCAGGGCGTTGCACTCAGATTAGTGATGACAATAATTGAGCTTTCTAAAAAGATCATCAGAGAAAGCTCAGAATTCTCAGAAAGCGTGAGATATAGCCTATCATTTTGTTCAAAAACTATCTCTAAAATGTCTGGTAAAAAGACAACTCTTAAAATTAAATAAATACCTATATGTAGATAATAATAATCTATTTATATCTATATCCTAAATATTTGTTAAATCAGCCATAAAAAACTCGTTGATAAGGGAGAGAAGAGGACCAGTCAAAATGGCTTAAAAAATGGACGATATAGGTAGGTACTTACTTCATTATCCAATTATCACACAAGTGCAGTCAGGCAGCGATAAATTCATAATTCCGATGAAGTTATACCTGCCAAAATGTGATAATTATAATTACAATTCACACGAGGTGTTTTTCAAAAGAACATTTTCAGTATTTTTCAGGTGTTTCCTGTTTTCCCCTCAGATAACTACAAACTATTTTAAAGGTGTGTTCACACATAGTTGAGAGGCCGTCGATCGATGTTGACTGAACCGAACCGTCCACACTGCCTCGACAACTTAGATTCACCTCGTCGATCGACCGTAATTACAATTCACACGAGGTGTTTTTCAAAAAAACATTTTCAGTATTTTTCAGGTGTTTCCTGTTTTCCCCTCAGATAACTACAAACTATTTTAAAGGTGTGTCCACACATACTTGAGAGGCCGTCGATCGATGTTGACTGAACCGAACCGTCCACACTGCCTCGACAACTTAGATTCACCTCGTCGATCGACCGCCAACTATGTGTAGACACACCGATAAAATGACCGTATTTTTTGTTGTACACTGTACTGTGTTATTATTTACTGGGCGGCACTTCGTACACTTGGCGTCCGCACACCTCCCAGAACGCCGCACGCTCGATTAGGGTATGAAAGTACAATTTATTTATAGGTAGGTAACAAAGGAGGTCTTACCGTCCCGAAAATAAAGGGAGTACATGCAGGATAGGAAAAAGCCGGCGGTTCCACGAACGAACCTTATCTGTCATTCAGGATTCAGGCTTTATTAAGTTAAAGAGTTTCATATGAGATGAGTTTAAATAGAGAACTCTTATAAGCTTTGAAAACGGGATACCATGTCAAGTACTAATTAATACTAAAATAAGAAGAGAATAAGTCTTCACTTGACTAAATAAACGAATTTATGTCAAACCTCTTGATTGATTACTCAGCTGATAAGTACATATGCATAACTAGTCAATTATTTATTATTTATCCCTTGAATATTTCACAACTTGTCTGCTATTGACATTTTCATCACGCATTGCTCTGTGGTTGTCAACATCCATATACGAAGAAATCAGTGTTTGTTTTCATGTATACAAAGCACATGGTGCTGTCTGCGGTTATGTCTCACCCATGAATAGTATAGCTAAATTGGGGTACCAGAGCAGGTTTTGCTCTAGATCTGTTGCGCTTACTTGGGTGATGTTTCAAAGTCATAGAGCAGGAAAAATGAGGACCAACGGAATTTTTCACTCGAAAAAGAAGTAATGTAAGATTTGACCAACATCTGTTTGAAGAGGTAGGTACTTTTTTTCTTCTCAAGAGGTTTAACAGAGGGAACTGCAACTGCTAAGGTCTTATCGTTCCGAAAGCGAGGAGAGAAGAAAGACAGGATAGGAGAAAGCCAGCCGTTTCGAGAACTGACCTTATCTGTTAAAGCCAGCCTAGTTAGTTTGGTTGGTAGCGGATCTGCCTTGTAAGCGCTAGGCCGCGGGTTCGATTCACACTCAGGGCGTATTTTATCCCGAACGGATAATGTTCGCTTTCGGAACGGCTAAATTTCTCCTATCCTGTCTTAATTCTTTATTCAATTTCGGGACGATAAAACCTTAGCAGTTAGAGTTCCCTCTATCAAACCTCTTAAAAGAAAAAAAAAAAAAAAATAGGATTTGACCCACGTTTTGATGGAGCCCACTGGCAGCTGGCAGCGCCCACAGTCTACAAATCTACATATATTATGAACAACTTTGAACTCTGGTCGATGGTTGATGCTACTATGGGAGTATTGATAAGTTCTATACTCGTAAAATTTCAGCATCTTATACATAATTATGTATGTAATGTGGTTCACATTCATTTCTGGGTTCCCAAATAAGAATCTCTCTATGTATAATTTACATAAGTGGTCAACTCATCAAGTGTTTTTCTCCGTTCCTAATTTCCTATGGCATCTTTACGTCGGGTATGATTGATGTTGGGAATGTGTGTATCCCGACGAGCTCGCCTTGGCGGGGGTCTATTAGGTTCAAAAAAGATCTTCGAACGAAGATTGAATACATAATATGTATTTGAAACATAATATGGGGCTTACCAATTCGGAATCTCCTATTTTGAGCGGAGCAACAAAACCTTTAGAACCAGACTTTTTTTACAGAGAACATATCTCTGAATTGGTTTCGATCCTAGATTAACTTGAGTAGACAAACAAAGGTACAACAAGGTCTTCCTTGGAATCAGTCAACAGGAAGTACCTACTTACGATACTACAACTATATAATCCCATATACCTACATTCAGTTTTCAGTAGTGTTCTTTCAGTTCCAAGGTCCCTACTCCTCCTATAGACATCCGTAGATTCCATAGATAATTCCATCATTTAAAAAGTACCGATAAATCGTACATAGGAATCGAACATTTATTTATAATTTTTACCCATTTGCAACTGCTCCATTGTGGCAGGGACTGACTCCACTTGAGGTTTGATCAAAGAGAGTTCCTAGTTCCTAGCACTTCCTACCCAGGTATCCAGCGGCGATACAGCTCGATAACTCGTTGAATGCACCATAGCACCATTTTCCCATGGACACTAAAGTTAAGGAACGTTGCACGTCGCTGGTATCCAGATGACCATCTGTGGGTAATGTTTAGCCTTGGTCGTTTCCAGAATTTCTAGACTTGCCCTTGAACTTACCACCTTTGTTGTTTGTTGCTAATAGCAACATGTCTCTTTTAACATAAGGAAAACTAACAAAGGTGTAACTTCTTTGTGCCAAACCTTTATCAATATTTCAACAGTTCTTCTAATACCTATAGGTATGTATAGGGACGAGATGTAAAAAGCTAATATCAATGATTATCCTTCTTGTAGCAGGCCGTCGAAACATTCACCTCATTTGTGTCATGAATTGTCAATCATGAGTTCATGGACGGGAAGTTTACATTAGAAAACCTTGTAGGGAGTGGCAGTAGACAAAAGAAATCGATGGAACTTCTCCGTCGACCTTTTAGACAGCTATGACCAACTTTTAGATAGCTATACATATATACCTACATAGCCGACCTTTTAGATAGATATTATACCTATACAAAATAAGGACAATTTGGAATTTTGGACAATGTATTTTGGCGAAATCGATGGAACTTCTCCGTCGACCTTTTAGACAGCTATGCACAACTATATATACCTACATAGCCGACCTTTTAGATAGATATTATACCTATACAAAATAAGGACAATTTGGAATTTTGGACAATGTATTTTGGCTTTCTATGTGCCAGTTTTAGTAATTTCAACATTATTCACACCTTTGTGAACCCAACAAGCGGGCTGCTGACATTGTTATGTACGTTTGTACGTATCTTACGTGTTGCCAGACCAGCCAGAAATTCTCAGGAATCATTGACAACACCGTAATTTTTAACAAGATCCTCTTTTAGGATGAACAAGCAAAATTCCTTTTTTATTATTTGTTTAATAACAATAATTGTCCATTGTGGGGAGATGGTAGAAAGATATTGGATTTTTACGTTCCATTATTATATTTTGTACTCGATATTTTTTATTGGCTGGCTCATCAATATTTTATACTTCACCATACGCACACCTGCGGATTCTATCAGCATTGCCTTAAACACCTTCACCTGTGATACTCCAAGGTTCTCGAGAGTGTGGTTTGTTTACTTCCTCGCCTTCAGTATAGATAACAGTACTATTCCATTACCAGTATCAGTCATTCCAGTCATTCAGTCGTGTTCGAGACAGCGTCAGAGTAGGATGCAGTTGTGATTCAAGTTCAAGGTTTTTATGTTCAGAATAATTGGGAAAAGCCGGCAGATTTCTGTGTTGCTTCCTGGTTGTGTAACGAACCGTGAGTTGATCATTTGTTTTTATTTCTTACGTTTATCTCTCATATTTATGTTCACTTAGCCTCGTATACTCGTATAGCTTTTCTTACAGGTTTATTGCTTAATCCTACCTTTGTGTGTTGTATAAGTATACCTAAGTACTCGCAAAATGTGCTTTATTAAGCGTATACGTCAGCTTATACGTACTGTTTATTAGAACATTACACCGTTTCTCTTGCAGATAATAATTATTTGACATTTTCTCGACTTTTTCGAATATATCTGGCATTCAATGTTTCCATAAACTGATAGTCTATTCAGGAAGTGTAAGGTTTAAGATCTTATCGGATGTCACATAAATTGGGAAATCCCTCAATATCTAAATTCTAATAATTAATATCTAAAGTAACACGGATTGAAATTCTTAAAGGTGTAATTCACAGTAAAATTATGATATCACAAATACCTACATACTTTATTTGTAAATCAGTCATCAATAGCACATTACATTTCAACGAACAAATTTTCCGCAGCTCTGCCGCGAGAATTTTCGTGGTCTGTTCTGCCGCAGTCAGCACATGTGTACACAACTTCACCCTCGATGTTATCTGTACAAGTGTACATGATGTTCTTCAAGACTTCATCAGTGTATTATCCATCATATTCATCAAATCATTGTTCTTTTACATGTCTAAAAGATCTACACGAGTAACACGAGTGGCATCAAAGTATCCTGCTGATTCTTCGTCATTAAACACAAAGAACTAGGTAGGTATTCCGGAATATTCTAATCGCAACCTATTGAATTCAGAGCGACTATACTTTTAGGTACCTAATACCTATTGCATAGGTTGAAAATTCTGCTTTTCTGATTATTTTTTTGTGAAAAGCTGAAAAATCACCAGAGAGTTTCAAATTCCAAACTCCTTTCTTTCGGTCACAGAATAGCTACTTGCATACGGTCTTCAGGCGATTTTAATTCGAGTTCTTTTCCTGAAACCTTGATGAAATTCGTGCTTTGGAAGGGAAAAGAGAGAAACCTTGGAACCCCAACTCTGGCACTGTGCGCACTTTGGCACAGTCCCTGCATAACGAATATAGAGTCAGACACTACTCAGAGAAGCTCCAATATGATTCTAGAGTTCTAGACTGGACCAAGTAGCTCAGACGTACGCGCAGATGCTGGCCGCCGACAATGCACAGATAGGCGATAGTGCGTTCAAATATTCAGGGAAAACTAGGGGAAAACATATTCTCGTGCAAGTACGAGGCGACCCTCTACAGAGACCCAGAATCTCTCGTCAAGCAAGCCATCAACTCGTGGTACAGTCAGAAAGACAACTTTGACGACTATGGAAACAGAATATTTTCAACTCAATAATAACTCACTCCTTTCGTCCAATAAAAAAAAAAAAAAAAAAAAAAAAAAAAAAAAAGTAAGTTTTCCATTCTAGTTTTTTCTTTGAAGTTCGTATAAATCTGATGAAATTGGAGTACACTGCGGAGGTCGTCATATTGTATTATTAGTACAGGGCCTTTGATGTCCTGAATTCTGAAGGGAGAGATAGAAGGGAAAAGAGAGAAACCTTGGAACCCCAACTCTGGCATTGTGCGCACTTTGGGACAGTCCCTGCATAACGAATATAGAGTCAGACACTACTCAGAGAAGCTCCAATATGATTCTATACTGGACCAAGTAGCTCAGACGTACGCGCAGATGCTGGCCGCCGACATTGCACAGATAGGCGATAGTGCGTTCAAATATTCAGGGAGTAAACTAGGGGAAAACATATTCTCGTGCAAGTACGAGGCGACCCTCTACAGTGACCCAGAATCGCTCGTCAAGCAAGCCATCAACTCGTGGTACAGTCAGAAAGACAACTTTGACGACTATGGAAATCAGAATATTTTCAACTCAATAATAACTCACTCCTTTCGTCCAATAAAAAAAAAAAAAAAAAAAAAAAAGAAAAAGAAGCTGGACCAAGTAGCTCAGACGTACGCGCAGATGCTGGCCGCCGACATTGCACAGATAGTGCGTTCAAATATTCAGGGAGTAAACTAGGGGAAAACATAATTAAGTATTCTCGTGCAAGTACGAGGCGACCCTCTACAGAGACCCAGAATCGCTCGTCAAGCAAGCCATCAACTCGTGGTACAGTCAGAAAGACAACTTTGACGACAATGGAAATCAGAATATTATCAACTGAGTAATAACTCACTCCTTTCGTCCAATAAAAAAAAGAACAAGAAGTTGTTTATGTTTTCCACCACGCAGCTTCCAGATAAAGTCGAAGGTTCAGATAAAGAAGAAGAAGAAAAAGAAGAAGAGGAGGAGGAAAAGGAGGAGGAAGAAAAAAATATTGTCTATGCAACGAACGTAGGTAACAATCTCCTATCTCTGTGCAACTTATTGGAAAAAATAATGTGGGCACCGCGCCAATCCCAACGTAACGAAGATAATATAGGTACAAACAGATACAATATAGGTACAACACAAGATGCCAAGTACCCTATTGTAAAGGTGTAGAGGAAATCTTGAAAAAAATCCCTTTAAGAGGACTCTAAGAAAAGAAACTCCTCTCTCCTCTCTCTCTCTCATCTCTCTCCCTCTCTCTCGTCCCTCTCTCTCCTCTCTATCTCTCCTCATTGTCTCTCTCCTTCTTTTTCTTCTTCTTTAGGTTCTTATTTTCACAGCTGTTGTCACAACAGCAGGGGCAGAGGAAGGACCTTTTGAGGACAATCCGGTGGCTCGTGAGGCCGTAAGTGCACTCAGTCAGGTTCGTGAGAACGATTGGAGATCTGAAACCATTTTACTGAGCTGTTTGAAAGTTTGATCAATTTCACCTTTTGAAGATAGCCCTCCAAAAAAAGTTAGGTTCCCTAGGTATGGAATAAAGAAAATATTAGTCACTCTGTAAATTTATACCGATAACGTATTTTTTGTCCACACTGTTTTTCTTTTTCTTCTTCTTCTTCTTCTTCTTCTTCTTCTTCTTCTTCTTCTTCTTCTTCTTCTTCTTCTTCTTCTTCCTTGATGAAATTCGTGCTTTGTTTCCCTTTTGATGATGGTATGTGTTGTAGATAGATATTGTTTGCATGTTTCTGAAGATAATGGGTACGTTTGTTCTTACATATCCAATGGGCCATATACAAGGATAATGTCTCAGATGAGTCAGATGGTACTTCTAGCTTCACCAATAACATACCTATGTTTTCCATTTGCTTCTATTATAGATAATAGAAGCTGATTGCTAGTCTTCTGAGTAGGTAATTTTATTCCGATACAAACTCTCCTCTCGGTAGGTACGCAGTTTCAGAAGCTAGCACTGTCCAGTGTTTCCAACCTACCATCCATGAGACTCATGGAATAACCAACCATTGATTGATTAAACAAAAACATAGCAACAAACTTATTCCTTATTTAATAATTAATTTTTTTTTCTTTTCTTCCTTATCTGTTATGTTCTTTTTTTACCTATCCTTTAATTTGTACAAAAAAGAACGTAACAGATAGCGAACACGGTGGAATAATTAAGAGCCGAAGGGAAAATACACATTTACCATTTCCCATAATAAGGTAACCATAGTATTATTTATTGTCTCTATACTTTTCCCCATTTCAGTTTTCAAGAGGGAAACCGTTCGGTCTACGAAAGTTTCCCTAAAGGAAAATTTCCCATAACCATATTTATTGACTCTGTGTCTTGATTTGATTTCAGGCACCATAGCAGGTCCCGCTGTCACTGATTTGCATTCGGTGATCAACCTCCGTTCCAAGCTATTCGACCAGAGCAACATGTCTGCCACCTCAGAGATGAAGTATATTCAACTGCCCAACAGCGCTGGTCTGATGCCCGTTGTAGGCTATGGGACTTGGCAGGTAAGTCTTGCCCTATCCCTAACAACAATCACCAAATCATCGATGTCATTAATTAAGGATATTACCTTGTTACCTTTGTAACGACGTGGCACCCAGTATGAAGAATACTTCTGCCATTTTTGTGATTTGGAGAACTGATAATTATTGTAGAGGAAAGATTTGCTTTCTGTGACACACCCTTGGTATAATTGCTAGTCGATTTTCTCTCGTCATTAGCCTCTCATTTTTCTAGTCATTTTATTTACCCATTAACATGTATCTTGTTCTTGTAATGATTTTTTTTTCTATTGTTTTATTGTTATATTTATGTTTTATATTCTGTATCGAAAAAGGGTTCTTCCCGTTAATATACGTACTCGTAGAGGAAAGATTTGCTTTCTGTGACACACCCTTGGTATAATTGCTAGTCGATTTTCTCTCGTCATTAGCCTCTCATGTGTAAACAAAGTTAGAAATACTATAGGTAAGAAGTTAATGAAAGTAATGTGAACCTAGGTATCTCAATTTTCCACTTACACGTCAGTTTTCGCGGCGTACCACGGTACCACCCATTAGCCACCTGTTGCGTACTGACCCCACCCTCTGAACAGATGCCAAATGTTAAAAGACAACATTTAATTGGTACTCTTTATCCATTGGGATAATTTGTTTCAGAAAGTAGGGCTATCGTCTGTTTTATTTTTATGTCTCAATAAAGCATTAATGAGTTCATCACATTTTTGTGTCAACACTATAAATTGTTTTCATTTTTCCCGAAATCAAAAGCTTTGTATCCGTCTCCAGTCTCCATATTTCACTCAGATTAATGAGCACGTAAAAATAGTAAAAATAAATTTTAGTGCTGAGTTCAATATTAATCCGACGCTGCTAAGCGGCACAAAGGATTATGAGAAAGAAGAAGAGTTTCATATTCTAAGCACTCATGTGACTCATGTCTATACATGATTAATGTTAAAAGTCACTCAAATGTGTGACAGCAGAAGAGCAGAGTAGCCCCCAAAAAAATCGCTCGTATCTCTGAAATACAGGAACTACAGGAAGCTATTAAATTTAAACCAGTGTGAAAAAGATTTACATATTAGCTAACAATATTAATGATAATGGTATATCAGATTAATGAGCACGTAAAAATAGTAAAAATAAATTTTATTGCTGAGTTCAATATTAATCCGACGCTGCTAAGCGGCACAAAGGATTATGAGAAAGAAGAAGAGTTTCATATTCTAAGCACTCATGTCTATACATGATTAATGTTAAAAGTCACTCAAATGTGTGACAGCAGAAGAGCAGAGTAGCCCCAAAAAAGATCGCTCGTATCTCTAAAATACAGGAACTACAGGAAGCTATTAAATTTAAACCAGTGTGAAAAAGATTTACATATTAGCTAACAATATTAATGATAATGGTATAAGTATAACGACACTACCTACCCATACCCACCTACCTGTTGTAGCTACATATAATATTGATATATCTACCAGGTCTATACTATATCTGAACAAAACCACCGATATTAAGCCTGCATGTAAACCAGCATAAACCAAATTGTATTTCTGAGTTCTGAGACGAAGAATTTGCGGTCTGAACGAACAATAAATTAAATAGATTGGACTTACATAGTATAAAGTAGGTACACGGAAAAAATCTTCATAAGGATATAAGAGACTCACAAAAGTTTAGGGGCATTCAAGACCTCCCTAGTGAAATATCTCAAAGGCTCACAGTGAAAGAACGAAATTTAGTGGTTGGATGGAAAAGCTCCTACAGGAAAACCCTGCAACTCAAAAGAAAGCCATAAAAAATAGTAATGGGGTGCCACAAGTTTATGATATTTAGAGAGGAAGAACTCTATCATTGATTTATTGTCATGCAAAATGGTTCTCAATATGCCCCTTGTTCGGAATGACTCATTCTGGATATTCGGTCACTCTAGATTTTACTCCTTACTGGACACTCCACGATGACAATCCTTGCATTCCTTGCCCCTGAGAAGATCAGCTGAACTGGAATAGAATATACCCTGCTTATACTGCCAGAATGAGACTGAAAAGTCCCTGTAGTCTTTACTCCGAGAGTAAAACTAACCCTCTCAATTTCTCTTTCCCAGCATCGCAATCCCAAAGTTGATGGAGAACCCCACCGTAGTCAAGAGTGCTGAGAAACACTCAAAGACCCCTGCACAAGTGTTACTCAAGTTCCTCGTCCAGAAAGGCGTAGCCGTCATTCCGAAAAGTACCAACATGGTAGAAAGATATTGGATTTTTACGTTCCATTATTATATTTTGTACTCGATATTTTTTATTGGCTGGCTCATCAATATTTTATAACCCCTCCGCCAAATAGTTGATGTAATAAATACCTAATGCCCCTGGTTTTTCCTTTGAAGTTCGTATAAATCTGATGAAATTGGAGTACGCTGCGGAGGTCGTCATATTGTATTATTAGTACAGGGCCTTTGATGTCCTGAATTCTGAAGGGAGAGATAGAAGGGAAAAGAGAGAAACCTTGGAACCCCAACTCTGGCATTGTGCGCACTTTGGGACAGTCCCTGCATAACGAATATAGAGTCAGACACTACTCAGAGAAGCTCCAATATGATTCTATACTGGACCAAGTAGCTCAGACGTACGCGCAGATGCTGGCCGCCGACATTGCACAGATAGGCGATAGTGCGTTCAAATATTCAGGGAGTAAACTAGGGGAAAACATATTCTCGTGCAAGTACGAGGCGACCCTCTACAGTGACCCAGAATCGCTCGTCAAGCAAGCCATCAACTCGTGGTACAGTCAGAAAGACAACTTTGACGACTATGGAAATCAGAATATTTTCAACTCAATAATAACTCACTCCTTTCGTCCAATAAAAAAAAAAAAAAAAAAAAAAAAAAGAAGTTGTTCAAGTTTTCCACCAAAATGGGGTGATCTTCGGTAAGAATTTCAAAACCAATCCATTTGCAACACAGGGTTTATAACTTTATACGAATTTCTTTTCAAAGAGATAGGCAAAATAGACAGCCCTTTTCGGAGTATTTTTTCCTGGTGGATGAACAACAAAGAATTCGAGTTCCAGTCAAAAGATTGGCGAGGGCCCTTGAATTGTCACCGAGCCCAACACTCTTGAGACTAAAAGGAACGACGAAAAATGGCAAAAATAACTAATCTATGTATATGTACATATTGTACATAAGTAGGTAGATATATTGGTTAATTTGGACCATTTTAAACTGTCCAATAAGGGACATGTAGCCCAATACATTAAGAGTGAAATAGTGAATACGTAGACAAATGTAGGTAAGTCCCCAAATGGTTTGCAAATCTAACGTCTTGTCTTTGTCTACCTTGAAAAAAAAGGTAGGTAGGTACGAGTATACTATAAGTAGGCCATCCCCAGGGAATCTATTAAATATCTTTGTCTCAAAAAAAAAGTAGTTCACGAATGTGACAAGGATGCAACACAAAACGTTTGGTTGAGATAGGTGCTGCGGTTGGCGGTATTTTGACCGCTTTTGGACAGATTTCGACCGTTTTTTGGCGGTGTTCAGCTATATCGACTAAACGGTTAGAGGTATTGTAAAAGTTAGGGTAAAAGAACACTCAAATAAGCATCATTCAATAGGATAAGGAAAGTCGTGTGATGTTCACACCAGATTTTTTTTTTTTTTTTTTTTCATTGTTACTTTTTTCCAGAGTGAAGGACCATCCGGAATTCCCGTTCTAAATTGTGATACCCACCACATACCCGTTTCCCATTTGAAGCTCAAAGCAACCGTCCCGTCCGGCGTCCTGAAATTGCATATTGGTGGCCGTCTACCCGTGTTCGAAAGAAGGGAGCTGTTTTCAAAGTTTGGACCAGAAAGCCAAAACGTACCGGGTACCTTAACCTTCGGATGATTAAGGTTCTGTTAGGTAACGTGGAGACCCTAGGGGCGTTAAAAAATGTCCATAGGTACCAGAAAATGAGAAACATGGTTGATTTTTTTATTGCAACCTCTAATTTTATTTTTAAAAAAATCTTCTTTTTGATATTTTTTTATTCCTAATTGTTGCTTGGATAGAATACGAATAGATACCTGCACCAACGACAACATTTAATTGGTACTCTTTATCCATCGGGGTAATTTGTTTCAGAAATTAGGGCTATCGTCTGTTTTATTTTTATGTCTCAATAAAGCATTAATGAGTTCATCACATTCTTGTGTCAACACTATAAATTGTTTTAATTTTTCCCGAAATCAAAAGCTTTGTATCCGTCTCCAGTCTCCATATTTCATCAGATTGAGCACGTAAAAATAGTAAAAATAAATTTTATTGCTGAGTTCAATATTAATCCGACGCTGCTAAGCGGCACAAATGATTATGAGAAAGAAGAGTTTCATATTCTAAGCACTCATGTCTATACATGATTAATGTTAAAAGTCACTCAAATCTGTGACAGCAGAAGAGCAGAGTAGCCCCCCAAAAAAATCGCTCGTATATCTGAAATACAGGAAGCTATTAAATTTAAACCAGTGTGAAAAAGATTTACATATTAGCTAACAATATTAATGATAATGGTATAGTGTCAAACATGGTAGGCATATATACGTTTTAGGTACTTGAGTCTTGAGTGTATAAATTGGAATGGTGCTGAATAAATTTGAACTGAAAGATATAACGTAGGCTCGGTGTGCATATTCAGAACATTGTTGATACTAGGCACATAGGAGATACAGTTCGTGAGGACGATTGGAGATCTGAGACCATTTTACTGAGCTGTTTGAAAGTTTGAACAATTTCACCTTTTGAAGATAGTCCTCCAAAAAAAGTAGGTTCCCTATAGGTATGGAATAAAGAAAATATTAGCCACTCTGTAAATTTATACCGATGACGTATTTTTTGTCCACACTGTTTTTCTTCTTCTTCTTCTTCTTCTTCTTCTTCTTCTTCTTCTTCTTCTTCTTCTTCTTCTTCTTCTTCTTCTTCTAAATCTCTACTATTTTGATTCTTCCGATTCTTGAATCCCTTTAGATTTGGTAGTCTTGACTTCCTAAATACAAAATGGGGTGATCTTCGGTAAGAATTTCAAAACCAATCCATTTGCAACACAGGGTTTATAACTTTATACGAATTTCTTTTCAAAGAGATAGGCAAAATGGACAGCCCTTTTCGGAGTATTTTTTCCTGGTGGATGAACAACAAAGAATTCGAGTTCCAGTCAAAAGATTGGCGAGGGTCCTTGAATTGTCACCGAGCCCAACACTCTTGAGACTAAAAGGAACGACGAAAAATGGCAAAAATAACGAATCTATGTATATGTACATAAGACAGCCCTTTTCGGAGTATTTTTTCCTGGTGGATGAACAACAAAGAATTCGAGTTCCAGTCAAAAGATTGGCGAGGGCCCTTGAATTGTCACCGAGCCCAACACCCTTGAGACTAAAAGGAACGACGAAAAATGGCAAAAATAACGAATCTATGTATATGTACAATTGTACATATTGTACATAAGTAGGTAGATATATTGGTTAATTTGGACCATTTTAAACTGTCCAATAAGGACATGTAGCCCAATACATTAAGAGTGAAATAGTGAATACGTAGACAAATGTAGGTAAGTCCCCAAATGGTTTGCAAATCTAACGTCTAATCTATGTATATGTACATATTGTACATAAGTAGGTAGATATATTGGTTAATTTGGACCATTTTAAACTGTCCAATAAGGGACATGTAGCCCAATACATTAAGAGTGAAATAGTTATGTACATATTGTACATATAAGTAGGTAGATATATTGGTTAATTTGGACCATTTTAAACTGTCCAATAAGGGACATGTAGCCCAATACATTAAGAGTGAAATAGTGAATACGTAGACAAATGTAGGTAAGTCCCCAAATGGTTTGCAAATCTAACGTCTTGTCTTTGTCTACCTTGAAAAAAAAGGTAGGTAGGTACGAGTATACTATAAGTAGGCCATCCCCAGGGAATCTATTAAATATCTTTGTCTCAAAAAAAAAGTAGTTCACGAATGTGACAAGGATGCAAAAAGACAAAAGAATCCCACTAAAATTCAGTTTCAAGACGAATATCAAAAACTCTTTGTCATAGTAAATTTCTTAGTAGTTGGATTGATTTGAAGCTGAAAATATACATATTGAAAATCAAGAGATTTGTCTGAAACAAAAGCAGAGATATCTCAACAAAAAGTGCAATCTACAAAGATATGTAACTCTGTATTACCACTTCTTATGTAGTTTTGTCTATTTGTTAATTTGGTGATTATCTATTTCGGATGTCTGCGATCATAGCGTCAAATTGATCGTTGTGATGCGAGATAATTCGTTGGAGGATTTGCCAAATCAGGTTCTGCAACCAAGGATGCAACACAAAACGTTTGGTTGAGATAGGTGCTGCGGTTGGCGGTATTTTGACCGCTTTGGACAGATTTCGACCGTTTTTTGGCGGTGTTCAGCTATATCGACTAAACGGTTAGAGGTATTGTAAAAGTTAGGGTAAAAGAACACTCAAATAAGGGATTATGTAGATAATAATAGAACATTAGAAGTAACATTGTGGGTTGGTATGGCAACAAGTGAACGGTTTGAAATCCAGCAAAAAAGATAAAGAAAAGAATCCCACTAAGTTTAAGTTTTCAGATGGATCTAAAATACATTTCTTTGTAGTTGGATTGATTGAAGATGCAAATTAATGCTAAATCAAGATATTTGTCTGAAACAAAAGCAGAGATATCACAACAACAAGTGCTATCTACAAACATGTGACTATGCATTACCCTAGTATTATCCACTTCTTCATTTGGTGGTTATCTGTTTCGGATGTCTGCGATCATAGCGTCAAATTGATCGTTGTGATGCGAGATAATTCGTTGGAGGATTTGCCAAATCAGGTTCTGCAACCAAGATCTGCTTCGTCCCGGACCTCACTTGCCATCTGCCGCAAGGGAAAATCCTTTGAATGATGAACTGAATTAGAAGATTATAACGTATTTGACTGTTCTTCATTCCTCATTATGTGTCCGGGATATGCTATCAACAATATACCGTATCAACCAATTGAATTGCTGAATGAATCATGCAGTCTTCGTCCCGGACCTCACTTGCCATTTGCCGCAAGGGAAAATCCTTTGAATGGTGAACTGAATTAGAAGATTATAACGTATTTTACTGTTCTTCATTCCTCATTATGTGTCCGGGATATGCTATCAACAATATACCGTATCAACCAATTGAATTGCTGAATGAATCATGCAGTTTTCTGATAACGCTGCGAACCATATTGTGTCGGTTGATATGACATATCGGGAGTTCAGTTCAGCTATATCGACTAAACGGTTAGAGGAATTGTAAAAGTTAGGGTAAAAGAACACTCAAATAAGCATCATTCAATAGGATAAGGAAAGTCGTGTGATGTTCACACGGCATATATACGTTTTAGGTACTTGAGTCTTGAGTGTATAAATTGGAATAGTGCTGAATAAATTTGAACTGAAAGATATAACGTAGGCTCGGTGTGCATATTCAGAACATTGTTGATACTAGGCACATAGGAGATACATTTCCACCAATCAATACGAGGATTATGTAGATAATAATAGAACATTAGAAGTAACATTGTGGGTTGGTATGGCAACAAGTGAACGGTTTGAAATCCAGCAAAAAAGATAAAGAAAAGAATCCCACTAAGTTTAAGTTTTCAGATGGATCTAAAATACATTTCTTTGTAGTTGGATTGATTGAAGATGCAAATTAATGCTAAATCAAGATATTTGTCTGAAACAAAAGCAGAGATATCACAACAACAAGTGCTATCTACAAACATGTGACTATGCATTACCCCAGTATTATCCACTTCTTCATTTTGTGGTTATCTGTTTCGGATGTCTGCGATCATAGCGTCAAATTGATCGTTGTGATGCGAGATAATTCGTTGGAGGATTTGCCAAATCAGGTTCTGCAACAAAGATCTTCTTCGTCCCGGACCTCACTTGCCATATGCCGCAAGGGAAAATCCTTTGAATGATGAACTGAATTAGAAGATTATAACGTATTTTACTGTTCTTCATCCCTCATTATGTGTCCGGGATATGCTATCAACAATATACCGTATCAACCAATTGAATTGCTGAATGAATCATGCAGTTTTCTGATAACGCTGCGAACCATATTGTGTCGGTTGATATGACATATCGGGAGTTCAGCATTAACTGATAACTGATAGGAGAATAAATACTTGGTCTTTATCCATAATAATTCTAATTCCGCAGTGGAAACCTAACTGGAATCCCCCCAAAAAATACCACTTCGTGGCATAAAAAAGACCCCGCCAAGTCGTTCCTCCCAAAATAAATCAAGTGCCTTAACTGATAGAAGAATAAATACTTGGTCTTTATCCATAATTCTAATTCCGCAGTGGAAACTTAACTGGAACCAATCACAAAAGTCCTGGGAGTTCTCTTGGGGTGTGTCCACACATAGTCGATCAAAATCGACTGAACCGTTCTCACTGCCTCAACAACATAGACCCACTTTGTCGATTGACAGCAATCGACGGCCGGTCGACTATGTTTTGACAGACCTTTAGATCTTACAAGAATTCATCAATAAATACTGTAGACTGGTTATATTAACATCCCGCCTTCCAGCTGTTTTGTGTTTGAGGCTCTCATCCGCAGAGTAGTCCTTACCCAACACCTGCTATAAACTGAACACTGATGGAATACAACCCAAAGATTCTTCCATTTTTTTTTTTTTTTTTTTTTTTTCTTCCCTCAAAAATGAATAGGTACATATATGGACACATCAGGTGGTGCCACTGACCCTCAGGAGTACAAATAAAAGAACAAGTTGAAATCCCAATAAAAAAGCAAAGTACATAGTATAAAGTAGGTATAGGTACACGGAAAAAATCTTCATAAGGATATAAGAGACTCACAAAAGTCTAGGGGCATTCAAGACCTCCCTAGTGAAATATCTCAAATGCTCACAGTGAAAGAAGGAAATTTAGTGGTTGGGTGGTTGGGTGGAAGAGCTCCTACATGAGAACCCTGCAACTCAAAATCTGTCTGTCACTCTGTCAGTCTGTCCCCATAGAAGGACTTATCCAAACCTAGTTGACCTATATAGCAAATTATAGGTCTTTTTACCAGGATCACGAAAATGGTGGTTCAAATTTTGTACAGAGAACCATAAAGCCAAGAAACCAAAAAAAAAAATTGGTTTTGTGGGGGATTTTTTTCACATTTTCTCACACAAATGAGCTCTGATCTCAAAATTTGTCGCGACGACCTATGAACTCAAAGCAAAAAAGTTCTGGTTTTGTGGGGGATTTTTTTCACATTTTCTCACACAATTGAGCTCTGATCTCAAAATTTGTCGCGACGACCTATGAACTCAAAGCAAAAAAGTTTTAGATAACACTTCAGTCGTTATTTTAGGACCGGTTTTAGCGTCACCTGTGTTATCTACCAGGTCTATACTATATCTGAACAAAACCACCGATATAAGCCTGCGTGTAAACCAGCATAAACCAAATTGTATTTCTGAGTTCTGAGACGAAGAATTTGCGGTCTGAACGAACAATAAATTAAATAGATTGGACACTTATGTTGCTGATGACCTTGGTGGTTTTGGTTCACGATCTAAGAGCCACTCACGCGGATATGGCTCCGAGAATAATCTTTAGATAAGATTTAGATATGTATGTACCTAGGTATGTAACTATGTATGCTCCGATTCCAATTCGAAGTAGTGCTAGATGTAGAATTGTAGATAGTCTAAATTCTAGAATGACTAGACATTCTAGATAAGTGTACTCGGATATACTCGGATTTCAAGTAGGTACCCTTACTATCGGATTTCAAGTAGGTACCCTTACTATCGGATTTCAAGTAGGTACCCCTCGGATTTCAAATAGGTACCCCTGATATTTAGACTTGAACTTTCTAAGCAATATTCTTTATTCTTTCCACCTCGTTGAGCAGTGAAATTTCCAGACTCCATAGAGTTCATAGTTGGAGCAGTTAGGCCCAAAACGGTCCAATTTCCTTCAAAGTCATAAGAAAGCCTAAAAAGTTCTACGAATAACCGCTTTTCTACTTCGAAAAATGTAACAGGTATCGCCATCTATTGGGAAGTTCACAAACTGTCTCAAACCGTTCTCCCAAAACATCATAACAGCCTTTCTAAAAGCTGTTGATGAGTAGGTACTTACCTACTCTTACTATGTCGTATTCCTACTTTATAACTTACTTTTTACTTTCTATTACTAATTCTCCTTTTGTTTTCAAATGAACGTATTGTTCTTATCCTACTTTAAAGTTTTCAATGTACCTACCTACCTACGTACTTAATGTGGGCCCTACATTATTATACGATTTTCGTTCTTTGATTTATGTGTGTACCTTCCTACGAGCTACGTCTAGAACTTCTGCTTTTGGATAAAATAGGTTAGGTATAACCGTATAACAATTTTATTGAACTTATAACAATTGAACTTACCGTTGCAAATTCGTGTTCAATCTCGTATTAAGTACTCTTTTTCTTTCCTATAGTAGGTATCTATCTATCTCTCTCTCTCTCTCTCTCTCTCTCTCTCTTTCTCCCTCTTTCTCTCTTTTACTTCCCTCCTCCCGCTCATTTTCATTTTCTCTTCCTTGTTTTGTCTTAGATTTTTCTCTTTTTTTTTCGACTTCTCTTTCTCTCTCTACTCTACTGTACTCCATTTGGCAACAAAGTTGCTACTCGTTTCCTCGACCATATTGTCTGGTGCTGCCATCACATCTCCGGCTTCGAGTCTTGGAACTTTTCATTCTTCTCGAATATCTTGCTCGCAGAACGTTTCTTACTTTTGTATTATTTTGAATTTTTTTGACTATTGTAAACAAAACTCTCCAGACTAGAGGACGTGTGTGCCTCGTGCGTTGGTATTTTGCGTGCGTTCTTTTTATGAAAATAACTATAAAAGTCATAAAAACGTTAATTGTTATATTTAAAAAAAACTATTAACATTTGTACTTTTTCCTTTAAATTATAAGGTATTGTTTCTAATGAAAATATTTTAAAATATTGCATAATTATGTTGAGCTCGTAGTTTTTGAAGTTCCACTTTTATTTTGTTCGTAAAGTCTTTAGGATTTTTGAATTAAATTCATACTGTTCTTTCCCAATAGACACAAACAATTTGGATTTTTGTTTACATTTGTGTGTTCTTTCCTCTACTTTCCATCTTCCATCATTGAAGTTTTCGAACGTGCTTTCCGTCGATCCATTCAGAATGGATTCTTTGAAGAAAATCTCTTCCATGCACATCGAGCGTCTCAAAAAGGAAGTAAGTATTCGCAATACTCTGTCTACACTGAAAACATTGTCTACACTCGATCTAATATGCAAATTTAATCTTCTTATCGTAGCTAAACAATGAACTCATACTGTGGAGTGTCTTCCACATGTATTCTGCATCTAAAGGTAGGCATATACGTTTTAGGTACTTGAGTCTTGAGTGTATAAATTGGAATAGTGCTGAATAAATTTGAACTGAAAGATAAAACGTAGGCTCGGTGTGCATATTCAGAACATTGTTGATACTAGGCACATAGGAGATACATTTCCACCAATCAATACGAGGATTATGTATTTACTTCCCTCCTCCCGCTCATTTTCATTTTCTCTTCCTTGTTTTGTCTTAGATTTTTCTCTTTTTTTTTCGACTTCTCTTTCTCTCTCTACTCTACTGTACTCCATTTGGCAACAAAGTTGCTACTCGTTTCCTCGACCATATTGTCTGGTGCTGCCATCACATCTCCGGCTTCGAGTCTTGGAACTTTTCATTCTTCTCGAATATCTTGCTCGCAGAACGTTTCTTACTTTTGTATTATTTTGAATTTTTTTGACTATTGTAAACAAAACTCTCCAGACTAGAGGACGTGTGTGCCTCGTGCGTTGGTATTTTGCGTGCGTTCTTTTTATGAAAATAACTATAAAAGTCATAAAAACGTTAATTGTTATATTTAAAAAAAACTATTAACATTTGTACTTTTTCCTTTAAATTATAAGGTATTGTTTCTAATGAAAATATTTTAAAATATTGCATAATTATGTTGAGCTCGTAGTTTTTGAAGTTCCACTTTTATTTTGTTCGTAAAGTCTTTAGGATTTTTGAATTACATTCATACTGTTCTTTCCCAATAGACACAAGTGGATTTTTGTTTACATTTGTATGTTCTTTCCTCTACTTTCCATCTTCCATCATTGAAGTTTTCGAACGTGCTTTCCGTCGATCCATTCAGAATGGATTCCTTGAAGAAAATCTCTTCCATGCACATCGAGCGTCTCAAAAAGGAAGTAAGTATTCGCAATACTCTGTCTACACTGAAAACATTGTCTACACTCGATCTAATATGCAAATTTAATCTTCTTATCGTAGCTAAACAATGAACTCATACTGTGGAGTGTCTTCCACATGTATTCTGCATCTAAAGTTATGAAAATAACTATAAAAGTCATAAAAACGTTAATTGTTATATATTTTTTTTTTAAACTATTAACATTTGTACTCTTTCCTTTAAATTATAAGGTATTGTTTTTAATGAAAATATTTTAAAAAAAAAAATGCATAATTATGTTGAGCTCATAGTTTTTGAAGTTCCACTTTTATTTTGTTCGTAAAGTCTTTAGGATTTTTGAATTAAATTCATACTGTTCTTTCCCAATAGACACAAACAATTTGGATTTTTGTTTACATTTGTGTGTTCTTTCCTCTACTTTCCATCTTCCATCATTGAAGTTTTCGAACGTGCTTTCCGTCGATCCATTCAGAATGGATTCTTTGAAGAAAATCTCTTCCATGCACATCGAGCGTCTCAAAAAGGAAGTAAGTATTCGCAATACTCTGTCTACACCAGGGTTGTCCAACCTTTGCGCACCCGAGGGCCACAAGAGACCAAGGAAGAGAGTTGGCGGGCCGCAAAGTTAAAAATTCAACTCACTGTATACTTAATATTCCTTCAATGTCCTTTACCTGGACATATAATATTACTTTTTGACGTATACATTTCAGTTGGTATTTCTCCAAGTTTAATTTTCAAAATCTCGGCTAGGTCTACATCTCAGTTCAAAACTTTTTTGAAAACATGCATATTTTCTCTTCCATTGTTCATTGTTAAAAAGTCGATTGCTTTGTAAAATCTTCGCCTGCCCTGCGCTGCTTTCCAGCATTATGTTTCCAAATCTTCTTAGAAGTTCTGTCTTTCCTCTTGATGTTTTCTAAATATACCTTCTCGGCACCTTTCAAAAGTTTTCAGCTTATTTCTTTTATTCCTCTCTTTGATGCATGTAACCGGTAACAACCTAAAGAGAAAATCTATTGAACCTGAACCACAGGGTTACACATTCCAGGGTTTCGGTATCATTGTGGAAGAGAGGAAAAACCGGGGCAAAACAGGTACTGCAGCATTATCTAAAAGCCTTCACTCAATGTTATTGTTTCGAAGTATGCTAATATTCTGTTCTTTTTATTATTGTTGCTATCATTATTTTATTCTTGATGCCGCAAATAATGCAAATATTTATTTGATGAGTTCACACATCTAGAAAGAGAGTGTGAAAAACACTCCAGATACGGATAAAACAAACACGAACACACAATAATGAGGGAGACGTATCTAAACGGTTTGTTTAGAAAAGATGACGGAGCGGGGATGGCGTAGACACAAACAATCTGAATCCAAACAGGTGCAGCGGAGAGTGAAGAATAGCAAACGAGAGAATACAAATAAATAATCAGCACATGCGAATTAATCCTAACCAAGAGAAATTGACAACCTTTAGTAATGCAGCAAAGTTGCACAGACATAATACATTTACAGTAGGTAATGTCTAGAGCTCTAGAGATATACCTATCTACAATCTACATTCTACAGTAATGTAGAGAGATACACAAGAGTGGACAATATTTGAGGCAGTTTGAATTTCCATTTCTTTACTCTACAGAAACAGTTAGATTAGACAAACTATCGTCTCGTCTCGTCGCATCGAGTTAGAAGGAAAGTTGGGGACAATTTGTCGAGTTGAAAGGTTGAAACTGGGAACCCACTATTCCATTCAATTCAATTCAATTCAATATTTTATTGTGATATTTGACAAACTTTTTACACAATTTAACCAAGTCTTTCCTAATGACACCAAAAATTTCCTATCTTAAAATACTCCCCGTGTAATGAGGGATCATTCATATGTATGTAGGCATATTCATACCAGATATAAGGTATATTCATTCGAGATGGGTATAAAATTATAAATAGAACCCATGCATTATCTTCCTTTGTTCTTGGAATCCCCTTGCAAATCCTTGCATTTGTAATCTCGTATAGCGCTCATTGCACATCATGATCCAATACAAGCCATTATTTCTGCACGAGCTGGCAAACTTTCCAAACAAGGACATGCGAATAAAATTCAGCAGTAGTGCCCCAATGGACTGCTCAAGTGAAGTAAAATTTGACACAACTACAATAATGTATGATTGGCTAACCAATTAAAAATTCAGCCTGATACGTTTAAAAATAAAAGCAAACCTGGTTAGGTTGGATGGTAGCTTGTCTGCCTTGTAACCTCTAGGTCGCGAGTGGATTCCTGCCCGAGGCGGATTTTATCCTAAACAGATAAGATTCGTTCTAGGAACGACTAGCTTTCTTCTATCCTCTTATCCCTACATTTAAAACAAAAGCATTAATGACTAAAATAATTGAACCTTTTGCACTTCAGCATGGCTACCATGCTACAAAACCCCTCAAAAGGTCCTTTTTTTGTCCTTAATTCGCGTCTTCTTGTACCAAAAGATAGTTTGCGTCAATTGAAGAGGTCAAGTGCACGGATTTTCAACACGGGAGGTACTCGGGTTGATTCCCAAACGGGACAGAATTTTTCAAATTTCCCCGTGTCTGAAACTCTGAACAAACTTCATTTTAGAAGTCCATTAGCCAGCCTAGATAGCTTAGTTGGTAGTGCGTCTGCCTTGTAAGCGCTAGGCCGCGGGTTCGAAAAAAAAAGAAGAAGCCCATTAATTTTCGGAAACCTCAAAACTCACCTACTTTCCAATGTGCTGACATTGTAAATGAAGCGAGAACACAGAATTACAGATAGCAGATAGGTCTATCAGTAGAGTGGGAATGGAGGTGTTCTCAGGGCTGCTCACAGGCTTTTATTGGGGGAGGGGGGGGGGAAGAGTCCAAACAGGGATGTACGATATACCTATCTACAATCTACATTCTACAGTAATGTAGAGAGATACACAAGAGTGGACAATATTTGAGGCATTTTGAATTTCCATTTCTTTTTACTCTGAAGCCTTTTTTCTTGAGTGCTTTCAAAATATTTCTATCCTTTTTTGGTACCAACTAAAAGGTTAATGGTGTTGTCTCGAACATGCTGTCTATTGTTTTCCAGATGGCTCTATTTCTAATGGCAAAAATGTTGCGTAGATAAATGTTGATAATGAAAAAATGTCTATTTGCCTAGATTTTTTTGCTCTCAAGTGTAAATCTGTGTAAATGTGCACAAAGATACATAAATCTACAATACAGTTGCCAGTTGCACAAAGATACCAACATAATACATATACCTACACTTATACAGTAAACTTGCACAAAAATACATAAGATATGTCTACAGTAAAGTTGCCCAGAAGTAATCCAACAACTGTCATGACCGATGACTGTATGTTCTTGATGATTAAGTAGGTAATGTTCTTGATGATTAATTGATGTATGATACAATGCGAATAATACCGGTTTATACACACAAGCTATGAGAACAATGTCTATAGTCTTGATGATTAATTGATGTATGATACAATGCGAATAATACCGGTTTATACACACAAGCTATGAGAACAATGTCTATGTTGAATTCAATATTATGAAACAATAATTAGATGGATAAATATGGAACAATGTGAAAATTGAAGGGAGGTTATCAAGAAGGGCCGAAATCGAGTTTTGAGGAGGAGGAGGAGGTTACTTACTTATGGCTATGGCCGATCTTACCACTGAGAGTTAACACAGTGGCAACATTTTTCTTTGACGTCACCCATTTGATTTACACAGGCCAGTATTTCTTAAACTCTGGATTAACATAAGTAGTAAAGGGTCACGTAGGGTGTAAATTCAATATTGTGAAACAACAATTAGATGGATACATATGGAACAATGTGATAAATGAAGGGGGTCTTTTCAAGAAGGGCCATCAAGTTTTGAGGAAAACAAGAAAACCTACAATGGGTTACTAGTTACTATAGGTTTTCTTGTTTCCCCTCTTTTACCGTGAAAGCGTCTGTACTAAACCAGAGGAAGACAAGGGGAAACAAGCTTCAGAATAGGGGAAATGCCAAAAGGAAAACATAACTTTTCTTAGTCGTTATAGTCGTGTTTCATTTGCCTTTCTTGGGGGAAGGTAGAATCTGTTAATTCCGGGGCCCCCTTGAGGATGCCGGGGCCGGAACAAATGGGGGCCGAAATGACCGGATAGACCCCCTCTGTAAACGCCCCTGCCTATAAGCTGTACGGCAATCCTACATGACATAACAACGAGCGCATTGTTTCAAATATGTACTTGATAATGTGTCACATAAATATAGGTAGAACAAAGTTCTTCCGACAATTTTATCTGAATAAGTATAAGTATACCTGAATAAGTACACATAAACACGACATCGACATAGCTATTATATATTACATCAAATATGTATAATACAAACATTGCATAGATAGTCGTAGGTATACCTGCCTAATATAATGAGCATTGTATTTTACATTATCACCTATCATTATGTCAGGTTCAGATATAACAACTTACTAATGTACGTAGTAATGTACCTATCGAAATAGGGTAAGTGTACCCCACTTCTTGGCCCATGTAAAAAATGTGCTAGTTTTTGGCCCCTCAGTGATTCCAACCCCCACAAATCCGTACCTACTGTACAAACATTTTCAAGATTCGATGTTATCAAAAGAAAGAAGAAAGGTTTAATCGAAGCTTTCTGATAACCTTGGTTGGATCTTGAATATGTTTGTGCAGTACAGACTTATGGGGGTGGATGAAGGCCCAATAACTAGCGCGTTTTTTACATGAGACAATAACTGGTACACTTACCCTAGTTATACTGAATATGTATTTGCTAAGACATACCTATACCTAGCCTAATGTTAGTATGAGCTAGAAATTACGGTTTGGTTCAATACTGTCTTTGTTTTCCATGTCTATTATCACGTTTATTACCATTACCTATATTCAGGGTAGTCCGACCAGTTATTTTTAGAGATTAAAATATTTTGTGTGGACTATTCGAATGTTGACTTGGTTGTTTTAAATCTGGTTGAAAACAAGCTATTGGACCTATAACAATATTGAAGGAGCGCGGTAGCTCTCGTTCCCACCAAATCAAAATTCGACAGCGCTAATAACATTCCATTTCTATTTCAAATGAGAACTACCTATTTAGAAGTAAATTTCACCAAAGTAAATTTCATTTAAGTATTGAATATGTTTGTTAAATTACCTACATGAAATTCGAACTTGCCGTTCGTTCGTGTTTCACCTACTTTAATCTAATATCTGTGTGGGTTTGCTTGAACATAATTATGTATGCACGGCTCAAATTTAACTCTAGTTGCTAATTGTTTGAGTCAATGCAACAATTTCACATGGGCCATTTGTCTGTAATTTGCATTTTGAAATAGGATCCCTTTTTAGCACCACCTCGTTTTGTGGTCAGCCAGCGAAACCGCAAAAGTGGCGAACTGTGCAACGACAGCATTTGTTAATATTGGAAAAATAAATTCAAATTGATGATCGCCAGCCTAGTTAGCGAGTTTCTCCCTCGAGGGCTCTCACGGGTCTGTGCGGTACCGCAGGAATCGATAGTTTCAAGAAAGCTCTGAAGCATTCACTGCGGAACTTCTTGAACAATACCTAACAAAAGTCAAGAAGACCTCTGGCAATAAAGTTAATAGCAAAGTTTTGAATAATATCGTCTATTGGAATAGGGATGTCTTGAAAAACGCAAGGTAGTGCGTCTGCCTCCTAAGCGCTAGGTCATGGGTTCAATTCCTGTCCGGCATGGCTCTATCCTGTCTTCCTTGTCTCTTCGATTTCGGATCGATAGAACCTTAGCAGTTACAGGTTACAGTCCCCTCTATCAAACCTCTTTAAAAAAAAATGTAATTTACATTTTACGTCTTTCTCTTTTTTCCCCAGGAAGACGAAGAGCAATGGATCTCAGGGGAGGAACTCAACACAGAGGGAGAAAGCGACGAGGAAGGTAGCGGCGAGAAGGGAGGCGGGTTGAATGAGTCTGGAACTCCAATAGGAAAAGTGGCGAGGACAACATGAATGAATGAGATCAGTATTTGATAGAGAGGGGAATGGAAATCTTTTGATCTTCAATAGTAGAGAGCCAACCAATCTTGACAACTCCAATCCATCCATCAGGTGATTCTGATGACTTCCGAACTTTAGTCCATCTCAAGGTTTGGGCCAAGTTTACCACATGAAGTCAAGTTAGAGATGATATTTTGACGAGCTACACATTTCTATCAATACTACTTATTTCAATATCCATCTGGACACGGTCAGTTTAGGTACTAGAAAACATCTGAACGTACTAGAAAACATCTGAACTACCCTGTTGTTGTTCATAGCAACTGGCAACCCTTGTTGTATTGACTTTAAAGTTTGTTTTTCTTTCCTTTTCAAGAAACTTTCAATGGAGGGGAATCTGAGAGCTTACAAACAATAAAGATAATTATGTTCAACTCTCCAGATATTACAGCTATAAAGCTCAACTTTAGGCTCGTTGGCAGATATGGAAAATCCCATCAAGGATTTCTTTCCGTTTTTCTATGGCAATTATGGCATACGTCCCGAAATCCTCTCAGATTCTTGGCAATGTCTTGTGAGGAAGCAGATTGTGTGCACATATAAAATTATTATTCTCATACAGAAATATCTGCTGCTGATTTCACAATGCCTTACAGTGTTTAGCTCAGCCAGCTGCCTTCTGCTTACTCTTATCACTTCTTCATACACAATGTGACCTTAGCCTCTTCACAACCCAGCCGTTCCTTGGATTTTGTATTTCTAGGAATCTCGTCTAGAAAGGATCTATTGGGTTCTTGAAAAGATTAGTACACGATCTATTAGTAGATGCTTAAATATTCTTTCTAGGTATGATAGCAGAATAATACCATTAGGGAGACTTCTTTATCCAATGTGAAAGTAAATTTTATATTTCTTTCTCTCCTGGTGTCTCAAAATAACTGAAGAGTGAAGAAGTTAATATCGGTCTTACAATGACCAGACATTCAGAGACTCGGCATTAGCAATGTACCTTTGGACTGGGACACCTGAGGTCTGGTAGATGCTTAAATATTCTTTCTATGATGGCGGAATAATACCATTAGAGAGACTTCTTTACCCAATGTGAAAGTAAATTTTATATTTCTTTCTCTCCTGGTGTCTCAAAATAACTGAAGAAGTTAATATCGGTCTTACAATGACCAGACATTCAGAGACTCGGCATTAGCAATGTACCTTTGGACTGGGACACCTGAGGTCTGTTCCACGAACCACTCTCCCCACGGCAAGCTTCTACGCGGAGAAAAAACGTCATACCTGACAATATTCTCTGAGCATGAAATCGTTGGTGGAATAAGACCCTCGTCAACGATTTTCATGCTTTAGTGGCTCTGTGAACTGTAGGACTCACTCTAAAGAAGGAACAATTTTTAGTCCTCAAAGACTTTAATATGGTCTGAAATGTAGTTGGAAATTTCCTTTACGTGTTGAACAATCTCGCCAAGTTTCTTCAAAATCGGGCAAAACGTTCGAGAGTTATGATGAAACAAAGACAGAAACAGTGACTGTAAATTTATAATTCGTTAATTAAATATATGACCTGTATTTTTTTTTTATGGCCCTACACCCCTACCCCAATCCTTTGAAAATTCAGCAGTAGTGCCCCAATGGACTGCTCAAGTGAAGTAAAATTGGACACAACTACAATAATGTATGATTGGCTAACCAATTAAAAGTTCAGCCTGATACGTTTAAAAATAAAAGCCATCCTGGTTAGGTTGGATGGTAGCTTGTCTACCTTGTAACCTCTAGGTCGCGAGTGGATTCCTGACCGAGGCGGATTTTATCCTAAACAGATAAGATTCGTTCTATCAACGACTAGCTTTCTTCTATCCTCTTATCCCTACATTTAAAACAAAAGCGTTAATGACTAAAATAATTGAACCTCTCGCACTTCAGCATGGCTACCATGCTACAAAACTCCCCAAAAGGTCCTTTTTTTGTCCTTAATTCGCGTCTTCTTGTACCAAAAGATAGCATGCGTCAATTGAAGAGGTCAAGCACGGATTTTCAACACGGAAGGTACCTACTCGGGTCGAATCCCAAACGGGACAGAAATTTTCAAATTTCCCCGTGTCTGAAACTCTGAACAAACTTCATTTTAGAAGCCCATTAATTTTCGGAAACCTCAAAACTGACCTACTTAGCAATGTGGGTGCTGAAATTGTAAATGAAGCGAGAACACAGAATTACAGATAGCAGATAGGTCTGTCAGTAGAGTGGGAATGGAGGTGTTCTCAGGGCTGCTCACAGGATTTTATTGGGGGAGGAAGAGTGTTAGCAATGTGCTGAAATTGTAAATGAAGCGAGAACACAGCATTACAGATAGCAGATAGGTCTGTCAGTAGAGTGGGAATGGAGGTGTTCTCAGGGCTGCTCACAGGATTTTATTGGGGGAGGAAGAGTCCAAACAGGGATGTACCGGGGAGGAGATGCTGCAAATTACTGGAGTTCATTAGAGTGAGAGAGTGTGTGTGTGAGAGAGAGAGAGTACCTACATGTACCTCTTTTACTAATGAAATGAAGTCCGAGGGAGGGGGGCTGGACACCTCGCCCATCCTCCCTAAATACAGCCCTGGGTGTTCTATTTCTATCCTGAACTCTCGGTAGGTACCTATTTGCATAATATCTGTACCTATCTATCTATTGATATTTACCTCCATAGCACCTTCCTATAACTATCTACAGTGAGAACTATCCAAATTAGGTTTCCCCCTTGCCCGGTTCCCCATTAAACCCTATGCCCGCTATGCTGTGTGTCAAAACAAATCCATATCATTCCCCCCCTAAGGTTGTAATACCACTTCCGCTTTCCATATTGATTTCCCCCCTCCTAGACCCCTGGGGGCTTTCCTGTCGTGCCAAAGGGGTTAGGAGAAACCTTGTATACAGGATGGGGCGGACAAGAGTGCCCAAATATTTTCACTCACACTAAGCCATCACGATTGAATAGAATAGTCGTATTTTCCTTTCGCAATTTTCCCTTCTCTGAAGCTCGTTCCCCCACTTTTGATGTGATAGCTCTCGTATACTAGGGCCATGGCCTGCAGCGACTCACCATCAGGCAGGCCTGACAGGTACACCTGATCAGGTCCGCCTGTTAGGTCTACCTGATAGTGACTGGCTGGCCTAAACAGTAGGTAAAAGAGGGCAAAACCTAGTTCAACAAACTTCGGAAATATAGTTTAGGTCTAAAATAAATGCCTATTTTTTTCCAAACACCCTGTATATTCAGATATTTCGGAAAAAAAACTAATGCATTCTATTCAGTCAGGAAAAAAAAAGTTGAAAGCTTTGTCACGGTCAAATCGATCAAAATTGTCGTTAGGAAGAAAATTGTGTAAGTTAATGCAAAGTAAATACACAGCGCTTGTCATCCGATGTCAATAATTGATGTGTTTCTGTGTAACCCTGAATTCGGATAGTCCTGTGTAACTTTATTTTCTAGTGGCGTGTTTTTCGGGGAAGCTATAGGAAAGGACCGCTTCCGTTCCGTTTTTTAGTCCGCCCTTCCTTTATTATTACAATAGTAGTAAAAAGGTATAAGGGACGGACTATTGTATTACTTCCTCTCCCTATTAGCGCCGAAAATGACACTAAGGTGTGTCCAAACATGGTCGAACGGTCGTCGATCCACATCGATCGAAGGCTTTCGACTGTTTGTGGACACACCTTTACATGTGGTTATTTCACCTGGAATCTGAGATTATCATCAGATGGGCATATTGTATAAAAAAAAGGCCGGATTTAGGGGGGGGGGAGAGTGGGGGACAAAGGGCCAGTCCCCTCCCTCGGCTTTTTTTTCTCTCCTAAATGTGAAGCTTAACCCGTCCTTTAAGGCTGTTTGCCCCTACACCTAAGCCTCGGAGTGGGCTTCTTGTGTATAGTCCCAAATTAAGTAGGTAATATACTAAAAATATGGCCTATAATTTGGAGGAGCTTGTACAAAACAAACCACTTTTTACATTATTGGGGTCCCCTCGCTGATAACCTAGATACGGGTCTGATTCTGTATTATTACGGATTTATAGCTTTCCCTTTTTCAAAACCTCTCGACACGCCACTGTAAATCTCCCTTTTGTGTAATATCCAACATGTCAATAAAGTTTATTTATTATTTTTATTTGGATGTATATTTTTCTTTCTTTGCTTTCTTTACTCTTCATGCCTCATATAAGATCATTTCTTTCATTGAGAGGGAATAAAGTATTTCAGGCTATTTACTTTACTGTGGTTGTATCTATAGGTATATTTTTCTTTTGGAATAGATCAGTTGGGCTTACTTGGGTGATGTTTCAAAGTCATAGAGCAGGAAAAATGAGGATCAGCGAAATCTTTCTTTTTCTTCTACGACTTCTAGATACCGAGATAAATCGATTTAAAAAATACCGGTAAATTGTAAAGTTTGACGTCACGACATACGCTCCCGTAGGCGATGACGTCATAATTCATGACTCCCGCTTCGTTTGTTTGTTAGATGAAGTCTGACGTCACAACTCTTTGACCTTTTTCAATAGAACGGCAATTAAAAATTGAATTTTCGAGAAAGCCAGCCGTTCCGAGAACGAACATTATCCCATCAGGATAAAATCCGCCCCGGGTGGAAATCGAACCCGCGGCCTAGCGCTTACAAGGCAGACGCACTACCAACTAAGCTAACTAGGCTGGCTACTAACTTCACATACGACATTCGTCGACTTTGTGTAGACACAGCTTTAGGTTTGGACTTTTCAGTTTTTCGCGTCGTGTGTAGGCACCTTTTTCTATTGTTAACTCTCTTGACCACTTACAATATGTCCCAAAGGTCTCAAAGGGCTAAAATTCGACAAATTCATTGCTCATTTGCGTACGAAAATTACCGCAACAATAAAACTCGGAAATTTTTCGTCAATCCTGCAATCA
>NW_007380077.1:0-8199 GCF_000475195.1 Diaphorina citri
TGGTAAATGTAAAACTACCTTATGTCATTACCTTGGATTGAAGTATGCACCTGTGTAACCCACTACCTACATACGTATAAATTACCTTTTCAATTTACATCATTACTTCATTACCTATGCCTAGTCTACTAGTCTAGTCAGTTCCTTATTCAATAAGTTTATCTTCACCTTGTACATATTTTATCATTACCTTGTTTGCTTCCTTCATTGTCATGTCTATTTCTTTCAATACCATGTCCGTGCGTAGCGGATTCTATCATAAGATTCATGTGTGCTATTTTATCATCAGTACTACTACTGATCTCATACAAATGGTCCACTTTCCTTTCGTTCTCATCTGCCATACTGATTTGCACACCCGTTGTCTTACTATTAGCGTTATACATGTTTTCATTCTCATGTCCGTGCGTTGCGGATTCTATCATACGATTCATGTGTGCTATTTTATCATCAGTACTACTACTGATCTCATGCAAATGGTCCACTTTCCTTTCGTTCTCATCTGCCATACTGATTTGCACACCCGTTGTCTCCCTATTAGCGTTATACATCCTCTCCTCCTCCCTCTCCAAGGGGGTCTTTACCTCCCTTTCACCCCCTTACCTCTTTCCAGAAGTGAGAGGGGGTAGGGGGCCTTTTTTTCAGCACAGATTCGACTGGCTGCATGTATAGGGACTGTTTGATCTGTGACGGGTATTTCTAGTCTATTGTATTTATAAGGGCATATTGTAGGTACATGGGTGTTTCTATTGTTTAATGCCTCATTTACATTCAGCTCTGTCTCCTTCTACTCGTCCTGCCGTATTTACTTCTCTCTTCACTGCTTGAGAAGTGAAGGCAGAAGTTGTGTGTTTATATTCAGCTCACTTCCCTTCCTAAACTACTTCTCCAAGCTGCCCTGGTCATTGTTTTCATTCTCATTCCGAGTAATGTCATTATTGTTGATAACGTCTCTGTCTAGCAATCCTTTCTTTACACCTGGATTTGGAGCTGTTTGTATTCCACACGGGGTTTCTTCAACTTTGCTAACAGTCCAGGCAGGGTTGTCGTACAGGAAGTTACTGTTTTTACACTTAAGTGCTTGAAGTGGCAGTCCAAATCTGAAAAACAAAAATTTGGCGATAGTTGATGACATAGTTCCTGTCGTAAAAGCAATAAAAGGTAAAATATTTTACTCCAACTCTCAGAAATACAAGAAAAGCAGAGTGCCACCTAGTTGCACCGTAATTAACTCCTTCTGTGAAAAGTGTTGTTACCTTTGTTTCTGTCGAGGAAAACTTTCTATTTCTCTAAGCCCCAATAATAATCTGCTATTGTCTCCACCAACAACACTAACACCACCTCCGCTTCCATAACCACTCTCCACAGCTCCACCGCTACCATCCATCATTGTTCCGTAGCTTCCAAGGTTTCCAAGTCGTTGCATGATACTTTGCTGAATATTTTTCAAGGAAGGACTTCCTCCATTTCCTCCATCAGGGAAGGGTTGGTATGATGGATCTAGAAATGGATACGTACGAATGCGAACTCTAATTACAAAGGTCAAGATTGCCGACAATCAGCAATATTATTCTTTTGGTGTCCCTATGTACATATTTGTTGTCCAAAGAACCAGAATAACGAATAACACAATGTCTTATTATAATAATATTGTGTTAAATTTATCATTTTAGAGTAATACAATAAGTCATAATGCAGAGAAAGAAGAGGATGTAGTAAATATCTCTTTGATAATTATTAATTACCTTTGAAAAATTGCAAACTGTCATTATTGGCATTCAAAACTCCATAGGATTGCAAGACTGGTGGCATGAAATTCAGACTTGAAACACCAAAATTATCTACACAGGAAAAACAGTTAAAACACACTTGAACTGTCAAAAAAGACAAAAAACATCTTCCCAAGTTGTAAAACAGACTGCTGATCATTTTCGAAAAGAAGCAATCATGCTAACAGAGGGACTAATTATGTTGGCCTGATTATTGACTTTCTGACGATTCAATGATGTGATGATGAGAATGTAATTAGCGTTCTAGACTACTCGAGAACAGGAAATGAGGTTCTAACTATTTCCTACTTGTACCGTAATGACTTGAACAATTCAACCCACCTTCGGGTACTAAACTTCTACAAAACAAAATGCACACGGGGAGAAAATATAATTTATTCCTGTTCTATGAGAAGTTTGCGTGATGGTCTAGTCGGGCTAGTGCCTTCGGAAAAGAGAGCCCGCCATGAAATTTTCCAGCGAAGAATCATTCAAACATCCCGAACAATCTTAACGTTATCTTAATTTTTCTAAAAAGTTCCCATTTCTCAGAACTTTAAATTTCCTACCTGTTTTCTTTGCAATATAATGGGCAAACCCAATTAGGTTTCTGAAATAAGACGAGAAAATAAGTCTTAATAATCTCATTCTCATCAATTTAATAAGTGAACAAATTCTAATATTTTTTTTCCTTTCTTTTTTCATTAATCTCATTTTTTGAGAAAGAAAAAATCTTGTCTTTATTTTTGTGCACTCATGAGAGAAATTTGTCAAAAATTAAAATCCAAAGACGGAGAGTGGAGAATTTATTCGGAGAAGAGGAAAAAGAAGAAGAAGAAGAAGAAGAAGAAGAAGAAAAAAAAAAAACACTCGTGGAAAGCAATCCAAAGGAAATCACAGTTCCTGTTATTCTCTAAAGAGGAATTCGAGACGAAAATTTCAACATCAAAGAGAAGAAGAAAGAACAACACACAATGAAATGAGATTTTGTACTCAGTAGATCTTGAAAAACCTTTATTAAGGTTAAAAGCAAAACACTGTAGCACAAAAAATGAACACATAAAATGCTATGAAAAAAACTAATGCATTATGCACTCGGTAAGTTGCTCAATGCTCATACAGTATGCACTAGTATTGGTAAACCTTTTGCAAGGTTCGAAAACTACTGATATTTTTTATGCGCACCGTTCTATCAACAAAATTATGCAAAGTGCACAAACATCACCTCTCATAATTACTAGAGGCATACGTACCTGCTTGCATTTTATTGGCCATTATGAAAAATAAATGGGCCATATATTACCTTGAGTCATAGTTAAGCCTCAACGCTAACCATATTTTACCTTTATGAAGAACAAGTTAATGGGCTGTAGCTCGAAACATAATAAAACCTTTGAATAACGAGGCTGATAATGTACTTACTGATGGTCACAGGTAGAAAGCACTCTGAATGGTATCAAAGGAAAAGGTTCACCAGGTACCGCATTATTAGGTGGCTAACTTCTATACACCAAAGGCAACCTCGTTTAAGTCCCATTAGGAAGCAATGTCTTTATTCAAAAGCTCCTGGGTGAGTGCAGTTTAGCTTTAAAACAGTCCCTATTAACTTTTATGATTCATAGGTAAAAGAGATGGTAAAAGGTCACTTTCACGTACTGTAGATATAGGTACGAGAGGTTTGAATTTTTAAATAGAGGTAAACCCTGAGAAAGTGTGAGAGGTGGAGGGGGAATGGCGGATCTTGGCAGTATAAGTACGAAACTTTTAAAATATTGATGAAGAAGAGACTAGGTTTACTTTTAAAAAGGCTTCAAACTTCATAATTATATTGAACACAAACATCCAATCAAGAGTGATATTCACACTATAGTTCATCCAGATCAATGTGACAGCAATGAGTCATCAACCCAAAATGAAGGAACCAATCAGATTGCAGGAAATCCTTATGCAATTGAGGTAAAGGTCTATTTTTGATAAACTCTCTCTTTTAAAATGCAGAGGTAGCTCTAAGTTCAGAGGTTGGATTCCAGAACAGGTAAGGTGATATCCGCTTAACCTGACTTTTCAACTGTCGGAGTAAGCACTGTGCAATATACCTTCCCCTTTTAAAGATTCTCTACCATTGCACATGTGACATGTTTGGCAACAATGCCTATAGGGGAGGAAAGAAAAGGGAGGAGGGGTCAAGGAAAGGAGAGAGAGGGCGAAGGGGATGGGAAGAGAGGTATGTAGGAAAGGAGAGAGATAGAGGGGAGGAAAGAAAAGGGAGGAGGGGTCAAGGAAAGGAGAGAGAGGGCGAAGGGGATGGGAAGAGAGGTATGTAGGAAAGGAGAGAGATAGAGGGGAGGAAAGAAAAGGGAGGAGGGGTCAAGGAAAGGAGAGAGAGGGCGAAGGGGATGGGAAGAGAGGTATGTAGGAAAGGAGAGAGATAGAGGGGAGGAAAGAAAAGGGAGGAGGGGTCAAGGAAAGGAGAGAGAGGGCGAAGGGGATGGGAAGAGAGGTATGTAGGAAAGGAGAGAGATAGAGGGGAGGAAAGAAAAGGGAGGAGGGGTCAAGGAAAGGAGAGAGAGGGCGAAGGGGATGGGAAGAGAGGTATGTAGGAAAGGAGAGAGATAGAGGGGAGGAAAGAAAAGGGAGGAGGGGTCAAGGAAAGGAGAGAGAGGGCGAAGGGGATGGGAAGAGAGGTATGTAGGAAAGGAGAGAGATAGAGGGGAGGAAAGAAAAGGGAGGAGGGGTCAAGGAAAGGAGAGAGAGGGCGAAGGGGATGGGAAGAGAGGTATGTAGGAAAGGAGAGAGATAGAGGGGAGGAAAGAAAAGGGAGGAGGGGTCAAGGAAAGGAGAGAGAGGGCGAAAAAGTTCAAGAGTGAGGGAGAGTGGAAAAGAGAGGGATAATGAGAGAGGGGAAGAGGTTAAAGGAGGGAGGGATAAAATATGAACAAAAATAAGTGCTATTAGGTTCTAGATTTCTAGAAGATAGTATGAGAAACATGGAGAGAATTTAGGTATACCCCTCCCCTTCTCTCTTTCACTCAACTATAACTTTCAAGTGTCTCTCTCTCTCTTTTTCTCTCTCTCTCTCCTCCTTCTCTTCCTCCTCTCTCTCTCTCTCTCTCTCTCTCTCTCTCTCTCAATGAAATGTAGTGTTATAATTTCGCCTCCTTCATTTCTCAAGTTTTCTATTATATTTTTTCTTTCCCTCTCTATTTCCCATTCTCCTACTCTTTCTCCCTTTCCGTTTTAATTTTCATCTGTTAATTGGTCTCCATATTTCTCCGTCTTAATTAAGTTTACATTGATTTTCATCACTTTCCCTCTCTCTCCCCTCCCTCTCTCTTGCTTTCCTTTCCTCTCTCTTTCTCTCTCCCCTCCCTCTCTTCCTCTCCTTCCTCTATCCTCCTTCTCTTTCTCTCTCTCACTCTCTCTCAGCTAGAATAAAAACAAGAGGTACTTGCGAATTTCACGAAGGTAAAAGACGAAGAGGGGAAGAAAATTTACAATTTAGGGCAATTTATATCTTTTGCTGAACATATCGAATAGCAACGTGTTTTCGGTCTAGCCAGACGGTAAGGGCAAGGGTCGATACCACGATACGTCGTAATGAAACCGGGAGTCAAAGTTTTGCGTTCTACCTAACCCCTCGGCAAATGTAAAGAGATACAAATTGAGCAGAGGAGAGATAGAGATGAATAGAAAGATGAAGAAAGAAATGGAGGAAGATCACGAGGAGAAGAAAGAAGCAAAGAGAAATACAGAGAAAGGACAGAGGAAAGAAGGGAGCACAAGAAAGAGGAAAAAAACTATGCAAACTAGAGAAACATTCAAAAGAAAGAGAGGTGAAAGAAGAAGAATAGAAAGAAACAAAAGAGATGGAGAGCATTGGTCAGGCTAGATACGAGAATATACCCTGTTTATACTGCCGACATGATCCTGCCCCTTCACTTCTCCTCGTCATGCCGGTCCTTTGACTCGTGCACAAAATACCGACAATAAGGGGAGCACAGGGCAGGAGCAGTGGCAGTAGAAGTGGCGAGGCGAGTGAGGTGTTTACATTCTCGTCATGCCCAATTTAAAAACTCTGGAAACTAGAGAAACATTCAAAAGAAAGAGAGGTGAAAGGAGTAAGAAAAAGAATAGAAAGAAACAAAAGAGATGGAGAGCATTGGTCAGGCTAGATACGAGAATATACCCTGTTTATACTGCCGACATGAGACTGAACACTCAGATTCTTTCACAATGGTCCTTCCATATAATGACCATTTTTTCATACATGTAGGTGGTCACGTACTGAAAACGTACATATAATACATAGGTGTGTTGCCACAGAAGTGAGCATAATGTAAATGAGGCATAAGGACAAGCACCAATGGTAGACACGTACACAAAAAGCTCACTCTGAGACTTAGGTGTAGGGGCAAACAGCCCTGAAAGTTGGGTAAAGCTTACGAATATACCAATGCTAGACACACCTGAGTGCCTCTTGTTGTCGCCTTGTGATTCACGATTTGAGTCTTGGGTACTTACCTAATGTACTTATGCTTAGGTTTAGGTACCTATAGGCTCTTAGCAAACAAGCGGGGCCCGTCCCTCCGGGAATTTTTTGATCTTGGTTAAAGAAAATCAATATTTATATACCTACCTATTTTATTTAATATTCAGTTTATTATTATTCTTGATTTGATTTTTTGGTTTTACTTTCATGTACTTTCCACCTCCTCTTCTCTTTTCTTTTACTCTAGGATTTTACTATATCCCTCTACGTTTGAATTTCTCCTTCTCTCGAGTAGCTGTGACATGTAAATGCGCATAGCGAACGGTGCCAGCATGGTAGGTAAATATTGGATTTTAGGATTATTGAGATATTGGGATAATCCTAAAATGCTGCAGTGAGCACCAAAGTTGTGACATAATAACACAAAGAAACTGCATTTACATTTACTTTTTCTTTCATCTATGTCTCCCCTCTTTCCTTTTTTTCTTTATATTTCGCTCATGTTCCTTCCTCTCCTCTCGCCCTTCAATCTTCACATTATTTTAAGAGAGGGAGAGGGAGGGAGAGAGATAAGGAGAAAAAGATTTGGCAAAAAAGAGGGAGTTTGGAACAGAACAACAGAAATGGACGCACATTTATCTCTCTTGAATAGTGAACGTACATACAGAAACATAATTGTTCAAATAATTAATAGAGAGAAAGAGAGAAGAACAAAGCTCCCAGAGAAAGAAAAAAGAAGAATGAAAGTGTGAGTGAAAGGAGAAATGGATTTGATGGAATATAGGGAGCAGAAGGGACGATGTTGAAAATGGAAGGAAGCATAAAGAAGAAAAGATGGATGAGAGACCATCATAGAGAACAGATGAGAGAGCTAAATGAAAGAGAACTTGAAGAGGGGGGGGAGGATAGGAAGAGATGGACAAATAAGGAGGTAGAGGGAGAGAGAAATTAGTTTGTTCTCCTTATGCCGGGTCCACACATACGTAATGTAAGAATGTAACGTGAACACTGAACATATTAACGCGAGCGCCTTACATGTATCAAAATTGACTAGTGTGGACGGGATAGAAGCACTCAAGTGAATGCTCGCCGAACGCTCGCCTCGGATCCATGATGTTGTCGGTTTTCTGGTGATCTTCTTTGATGTTTGATACAGACGCAGACGTGTTACACAAGTGTGGACGGGTTTCTGAACATCGAAGCGAGCACTACGATAACCTTGAAGAATGGATCACTAGGTGAACACACGCGAGCGCTGAGCCCGCGAATGGTACTGTACCACGCTCGCGATTACATTACAACATTAAGCTAGTGTGGACCCGGCATTATGTGCTTTAGGAAAGATAGAAGGTAAAGAGAGAGAGAGAGAGAGAGAGAAAAAATCTCAACAAATTAGTTCTTTTTACTTACTTTCTATTATTTTACACAGTGTTGAGCACAGAGAAGAAGGGAGGGAGAGTAGAGAAATAGAAGGAGGGAATGAGAGAGAGCGGCAGAAAAGGGAGGAAAACGAAAGAAGAGAGAGAGAGAGAGAGAGAAGTAACGAAGATACAGGACACACAAGTTTTTAAAATGGGGTAATGATAATATTATTATAGTTTAGAGTAGACTGCTCACAGACGTACATATGCCATTATTTTATTATCACATTTTTGACCTTATTTCAAATAGAAGAACCTAATTATTATTTATTTATTTATCTCTCTAAAAGATGGATGAGAGACCATCGTAGAGAAGAGATGAGAGAGCTAAATGAAAGAGAACTTGAAGAGGGGGGGGGATAGGAAGAGATGGACAAATAAGGAGGTAGAGGGAGAGAGAAATTAGTTTGTTCTCCTTATGTGCTTTGAGAAAGATAGAAGGTAAAAAGAGAGAGAGAGAGAGAGAGAGAGAGAGAGAGAGAGAGAGAGAGAGAGAGAGAGAGAGAGAGAGAGAGAGAGA
>NW_007380077.1:8209-59298 GCF_000475195.1 Diaphorina citri
CAAGATCACCTTCCGAAAATAGCCTCTCAATTTACTGATAAAACCGGTCAATTAGTCCAAGAGCTAGTGTTTTACTTCTGATCGAAAATGTCTAAGTATATGAAACTCGTATCTACTCAGTCACTGTCACAAAATAACACAGGGGGAGGGGAAATAATAAAATAAAAATATAACTTTCAGTTTTATAGTTAAACATAAAAAAATATAGGTTAATAAATAGTACAGTAGATAGGGAATAGGTATCTATCTGAATACATTGGTACCTATTACCTTAACAATTTGGACTTCTATAAAAGACTCTTTCCTATAAATAAGGCATCTTTCAAAAACGTGTTTTGGCACAAAAAAAAGACCATCGAAAATTATGGCCGAAGGGAGACGATTTTTTTCCCCTCTCCATTTTCCATCGCAATCTGGTTATAGTGTGAGGTTAAAGGGACTTTTCAGTCCTGTGTTTATCCTGGCCGTACAAGCGAGGTACTGAGGGTAGGTACCTAAGTCTTTCTTTCAAAAGGAGGGAACGAAAAAAGTTTCATTCCAGGAAATTTTTAATTGAATATCTTTTCTTCCGTGAACACAACAGAGTTGTGGTCGGTTAAGTGGAAATTTTATGAAGCCTAGTGCGTTCAATTAAGATAAGACTTGGTGGAATTCAATTTATGCGGGTAGACATTTCAGAACTTTTTACCTAAGTCTTTCTTTCAAAAGGAGGGGCCGAAAAAAGTTTCATTCCAGGAAATTTTTAATTGAATATCTTTTCTTCCGTGAACACAACAGAGTTGTGGTCGGTTAAGTGGAAATTTTATGAAGCCTAGTGCGTTCAATTAAGATAAGACTTGGTGGAATTCAATTTATGCGGGTAGACATTTCAGAACTTTTTAACTTTAAAGTATCAAGTATCCCATGTATATTTTATTTCTATGTATTTAGAACTAGAGAAATCTTTATGTATTTAAAAGTTAGTGAGTACTTATCCAATTACAGGGTTTTACAGAATGGTAGATTTTTTAAGTTGTTTGATAGAGGGAACTGTAACAAGTAAGGTCATAACGTTCCGAAATCGAAAAGGACAGGATAGCAGAAAGCCAGCCGTTCCGGGGACAAACCTTATTTGTCTAGCATAAAGTTCGCTTCTGGCGGGAATCGATCCCGCGACTTAGAGCTCACAAGGTTTGGTGTTATTGTCCTCATGCATAAAAACCTATTAGTTTCATGTGCAGTGATGTAGTGCCTACACAAAACGGTAGAGAAATGACCTTTTCTTATCTCACCTTGAAAATTGCAAGACAAGAAACTAATGCAGTTTCACAGGATTAGGAAAATTAATTACCTACTACTTACAAGTAGCAAAGTAGGTAAGTACCTACGACATTATTAAGTGCCGCCTTTACCCTTCTCATTTTCAATCGAGCTTTTTACACGGGCTTTGGTCGTTACATAAAAAAAGCTATGTAGGTACTTGAATAACTATTGCACCCTCGATTCCCGACATTAAATAATAAAATAGCAGACCCAACATTGTCCCGTGTGAAAAAGGGGATTAAAAAAAAAATAATGACATATCGTCTCGTCTCTTTGGCAACTTAGTTTCCTGCGCACTTCCCACCAGAAGTCAAAAACACGTGATTGGCCTAGAATCCCACAGTCCCATTTAAGAATTTATTAGAATGAGACTGATTTTTTCAAGTGTATTGGACATAGCTCTAATAGAACTCAGATCGTCACGTAAAGAAAATTTGGAAGCGCCTTTCGATAATTAGATCAAAGGCCTTCCCAATACCTAGCACCCTAAACAGGCCTACACCACTGCATTTCAATATTTCAAAAATCAACGATTCTTTTATGGGATAACTGAGCTTGATTTTCGTTTTGCCTATGAAAAAGAGGAACCATTTATTAATAAAAATAAATAAATAATAAAAAAAAGTAAACAGAAAAAAGTAAAAAAAATAATAAATTGTCAAAAATAATAATAATAAAAAAATCTACGAAAAAAATAGTAGAAATTTTACCAAAAAATTAGCGCAAAAGAATATAGTTTTGGAGGAAAATCTGAATAATTTTCCCAAACCACTGGAGAAAAATACGACGAAAACAAAAGGTAACAGACTGTGCACGCGTTCGCGGAACATTCGCTTGTGAGAAGAATGTGGAGAGAGATCTCGATTCCTTTTTTCTCTCCTCTCCAATCCTGTTGTTCCTCTTTTCTCTATTTTTTCTCGTATTTTTCCTACTTTTTTTTCGACAGATATGTTCTCCTCTTCAGTGCCTAGTTCCACGGTTGTATTGACTAGAGAAAGTCACTAGTGCAGGGCATCCATCTGATCTCGATTCCTTTTTTCTCTCCTCTCCCATCCTGTTGTTCCTCTTTTCTCTATTTTTTCTCGTATTTTTCCTACTTTTTTTCGACAGATATGTTCCTCTTCAGTGCCTAGTTTCACGGTTGTATTGACTAGAGAAAGTCACTAGTGCAGGGCATCCATCTGGTACAGTGAGTTCCATGATTGTAGTGACTAGTAAAAATCACAAATTATTACTATTGTTAACACTTTGTCACTTGTAACTTTTACTAGTTCTGCTAGTCCATACACTCGTGGAATGGGGAACTGATCCGCCAATACAGTGAGTTCCATGATTGTAGTGACTAGTAAAAATCACAAATTATTACTATTGCTAACACTTTGTCACTTGTAACTTTTACTAGTTCTGCTAGTCCATACACTCGTGGAATGGGGAATAGATCCACTATGCAGTATGGAGTCATTTGTGACTTTGTACTATACCAGGGGCCGCCAACCTTTTATGGAAATTTTATGATGACTCGGAGACCCTTGGTGAGAGTGATCCGCCAACCTTTTATGGAAATTTTATGATGACTCGGAGACCCTTGGTGAGCTACCCTTCTGGGAACAAAAAGTTTACGATGTAACGACGTAAATTTTTGGTTCCCTTAAGAGTTGCTCTCAACTTGTGCGACGGTCTGCAAGCTACCAGAAAACTTCCCAGGGGCTACCTATACCTCGCGATCGACTTCAGGTTCATTCTCGGAACGGCAGACTTTCTCCTATCCCGTCTTTCTCTCTTCGATTTCGAGACCAAAAGACTTCCCACTTTCCCCACTATCCCTTACATTACAGTTCCCACTATCAAACATAAAATAAACCATTATTTTAACTAGCTGATAATGATTGTTGGGACAAAAGATGGCATTTTCTTTAACGCCTGCGCCTCCCCTGCTTTCTCTTCTCGCTCTCATTATGAAAAAGCTAGTTGGCTTTTGCTCTACTCTCCCTCATTCATTGTATCTTTCATTTTCATCTAGTTATTATAATAAATAATGAGAAGATCGAGATAAGAGACTTTCTTGTTTTTAAAACGAGAAATCGCTACGATAAGTTTTCTTGAGAAATACGCTTTTTTTTTGTCTAAGACAATTTCTGCCATTTGATATAATGATAAGGTGATAAGGACTTAATGTTCAAAGAAAATGATATAATAAAACTTAAGTAAACCTACATAATAAACAGGGGTTTATCTTGATAAATAATTTATTTTAAAATATGCCTACACAACATTTACAAAACTTACATATAATAAGTTTTCTTGAGAAATACGCTTTTTTCTTTTTTTTTTTTTGTCTAGGACAATTTCTGCCATTTGATATAATGATAAGGTGATAAGGACTTAATGTTCAAAGAAAATGATATAATAAAACTTTCTTTGTAAAAGTAAACCTACATAATAAACAGGGGTTTATCTTGATAAATAATTTATTTTAAAATATGCCTACACAACATTTACAAAACTTACATATATGCATTATCTTCTTTTTAAGTTCTCCTAAAGTCTCCTTCTTTGATAATCTCCAAGTATGGATCTACACCTTTATACAATATTAAAAAAGAAACAGTAAGAAGACATTTTATATACCTAGTGCCCAAGCTTTTAAATATATTACCAATTACACTAACTCGAATACCAAAAATTTTGATAAAAAGATGCCTTGTACCACTATTGAATGAATATATCAAAACAGAAGAATATAATCAAGTATTAAGGAGCTTAGCAAACAATAAATGGTTGAGAATTTCCTTATTAAGGGGTCGCTGATTCAAATCTCAGTCAAAGCACAACATTTTATTCTCCACAATTTTTATTATCTTCAAAGTCCCCTTCTTTGATAATCCCCAAGTAGGTATCTACTTGGCCGGATGCACTCGAGACGTGCAGAAGTACCAAAAGTATTTTTTTAGCAAACAATAAATGGTTGAGAATTTCCTTATTAAGGGGTCGCTGATTCAAATCTCAGTCAAAGCACAACATTTTATTCTCTAAATAAGAATTCGACAAAAACAGTCGTACACTATTGCTGGGGTAAAGTGACTATTTTGAGTCTTTAGTCTCATCTGAGCAGTATACTTAAGCATTACTATCTTGCATAAAATCAGCCTGGATGAGTAAACATTACAGCCAATACAAGACATAGAGAAATAGATGGATGATCTTTAGTCTCATCTGAGCTGTCTGTATACTTAAGCATTACTATCTTGCATAAAATCAGCCTGGATGAGTAAACATTACAGCCAATACAAGACATAGAGAAATAGATGGATGGAAGCACTCAAGCCTTATACCCACTATAGTGCAAGTCATATTTCAGTCACAGTACATTCAACAACTGAATATTTTTACAGGTCACGTAAGCCTTATACCCAATATAGTGCAAGTCATATTTCAGTCACAGTACATTCAACAACTGAATATTTTTACAGGTCATTAAATGGGAGTGAGCATACTGTGAGATGATTGGCAGATGTGAATACTCAAACTAAATTGACCAATCAGAATGATGTAGTGATTAGCACACAGAAGTCAAGTCACAAAATTTACCAAGGTGTATACCCTAGGGGGCCTAGGGCATGACATTTGTGACCAGCATTAAGTCAGGTTGAAAATTCCTTTACTCCCACTTAATTGCCATTAAGAACATTTTGACTATTACAGGTGACAGGTGATTAAATGGGAGTGAACAGTTGATTGGCAGATGTGAATACTCAAACTAAATTAACCAATCAGAATGATGTAGTGATTAGCACACAGAAGTCAAGTCACAAAATTTACCAAGGTGTATACCCTAGGGCATGACATTTGTGACCAGCATTAAGTCAGGTTGAAAATTCCTTTACTCCCACTTAATTGCCATTAAGAACATTTTGACTATACTGAGATAGGAGTGGTACCTACACCATAGTGGGTATTGGGTTTTACGATTCTCTTATCCTGCATGGCAGCTTATGGACTCTCAGGTTGCAGTTTCACTCATTTCTGTATCAGGAGCGTCTTGATCATTATCACCATCATAGAATTCATTAGCTGGATCCACACGCTTGTCCTCTTCAAGCTGAGGATTCTTAATGTCGGGATCCATTTCATCCAGAACAGCCCCGATATCTCTTGTGAATATGTCACCTGAAACATGTTATTGATTATAGGTTGGTTAACTAGGGACCTTATGGTATGCAACACTTTGTAGATCTATGGTCAAATGGTCACAAGCAGACAGAATACCTAAACATCAAATTAAAACTTTTACTTTCTTTTTAAACAGTAAGAAAAGGAGATAGATAGATAAGTGGGAGGGGAGAGGGGGGGGGAGAGAGAGAAAATATAGCATATGAGTACTTTTTTTCCAATAGAGTTTCACCAACTCATACTTACCTATCATATCTTGCATCTGTACACTAGAATTACCTACTACTTACAAGTAGCAAAGTAGGTAAGTACCTACGACATTATTAAGTGCCGCCTTTACCCTTCTCATTTTCAATCGAGCTTTTTACACGGGCTTTGATCGCTACGTAAAAAAAGCTATGTAGGTACTTGAATAACTATTGCACCCTCGATTCCCGACATTAAATAATAAAATAGCAGACCCAACATTGTCCCGTGTGAAAAAGGGGATTAAAAAAAAAATAATGACATATCGTCTCGTCTCTTTGGCAACTTAGTTTCCTGCGCACTTCCCACCAGAAGTCAAAAACACGTGATTGGCCTAGAATCCCACAGTCCCATTTAAGAATTTATTAGAATGAGACTGATTTTTTCAAGTGTATTGGACATAGCTCTAATAGAACTCAGATCGTCACGTAAAGAAAATTTGGAAGCGCCTTTCGATAATTAGATCAAAGGCCTTCCCAATACCTAGCACCCTAAACAGGCCTACACCACTGCATTTCAATATTTCAAAAATCAACGATTCTTTTATGGGATAACTGAGCTTGATTTTCGTTTTGCCTATGAAAAAGAGGAACCATTTATTAATAAAAATAAATAAATAATAAAAAAAAGTAAACAGAAAAAAGTAAAAAAAATAATAAATTGTCAAAAATAATAATAATAAAAAAATCTACGAAAAAAATAGTAGAAATTTTACCAAAAAATTAGCGCAAAAGAATATAGTTTTGGAGGAAAATCTGAATAATTTTCCCAAACCACTGGAGAAAAATACGACGAAAACAAAAGGTAACAGACTGTGCACGCGTTCGCGGAACATTCGCTTGTGAGAAGAATGTGGAGAGAGATCTCGATTCCGTACATTCACCGAGTAATATCTGCCTCCCTCAGCTCCAATCTCATACATGTCACCACTACATGGAAAGAATCCACCTCCATACTTGTGAAAGGATACAGTCATAACTCTATCCGTCAAATAGAAAGCATCTTGGACTCCATCACCATGATGTACATCAATATCAATGTACAAGACTCGTGGATGATATTTCAGCAGTTCTAGAATTGCTATGACAATGTCGTTGACATAACAGAAGCCGGAAGCTTCAGACTTCTTAGCATGATGTAAACCTCCTGACCAGTTGATGGCTATGTCACAGCAGTTATTGTTGAGTTGGATAGCACCTGGAAGAAAAACAATTTTAAATGATAATCTGTGTAAAAGTTAAGACTTGATTGATTTATTGAATACCTGATGTAGAAAGATCTATAAAACTGACACCAGAAAATCTTAAATGATAATCTGTGTAAAAGTTAAGACTTGATTGATTTATTGAATACCTAATGTAGAAAGATCTATAAAATTGACACCAGAAAATTATTTCACCAAACAAAAATGAAAATGAACCTTACCTTCTAAAGAAGCACCTGTGTACATGGAACAAAAATCATAAAGCCCATGAAATATGGGACAATCCTCCCCTGATGCAAATTGACACAAAAACTTGGTATGCTCATGAATCTTGTCAGGGGACACCGTGTGAAGGAAGTCAATGTATTCAGCAGAGTGGAATCTGCACATATCATGATAGCTTGCTTTGTAGGGACGGTAGATCTGCATTTTCTTATGTAGTCCATAGCCAAGAATCAAACTGTTGATGACCGATAGTCTGTGAGGTTTCATAGGATGTTTTGCTCCATAGTGAAAATTCCCAACATCAGGATTATAGAAGTAGGAAACTGTTTTATTCGACATCGTTGTTAAAAGATCAAAAACTGCCTCCTTAAAGGTGTTTTATGTGAAAAGATGAGTTGGGTTGTTGGAATCAGTTTGCGGCGTAAAGAGCTCTAGAATACAGGGATCTTGTTGGCATCGTCAAACACAGATGTAAAAGCCATCTAGGTAATGTGAAAGTCTTTCGGTTCTACAGACACATTCAAGACTAATAAAACAATGGAAAAACTTGGAAATATCAATAAATTTCAAAGTTCTTCACTATAATTTAAACTGAACAGTAAACTTCCGAACAAAATTATATTTGAACTTTTGAGCTTTTTTTCACCCTTTTGTTTTGTTTATTTTCGAGTTACGCACAAAAATCCGCTAGGAGAGCTAGCATTTTTGTTGCCAAGCGTACGTCCTCACTATAATTTAAACTGAACAGTAAACTCTAAACTTCGGAACAAAATTATATTTGAACTTTTGAGCTTTTTTTTCACCCTTTTGTTTTGTTTATTTTCGAGTTACGCACAAAAATCCGCTAGGAGAGCTAGCATTTTTGTTGCCAAGCGTACGTCCGTTGGACATTTGTACGGTAACTCATAAGTGCTCGTACGGATTAACATTTCGATATTGAAGTACGCTTTGGGGCTTTGGCAGATCGCATCAGACGAGACGAGACGATTGAAATGTTCCACTATTTCTTTGGTCAGGTACAGCAAAAAGCCCACCTCTGTAGCTGAGTGGTCAAGAGCACTGACTCTCAACCTGGATGTGCTGGGTTCGGATCCTGGCCAGGACGGTAATTTTCTGACAGAACTTTTCCGTTCTTGGATAGGCATGGATATAAAAGAATGAGCCATGAAGTAAAATAAATAGTAACATTAGCAATTTTAAAATAAAATAAGAACCTAAGGTAGAGAAAAAAAATCTTTGAAAATTTTGAAATGGTGACAGGCTGGAAAAAAGGAGGCTGAAAATAACCAGAAAAAGTTCGTGTAAGTAGGTAATTAAATAAATAAAATATTGTCCGATTACTTCAAAGTCCTACTTATGTACGGTAATGTTCTTGATGCCTTACTTATGTACGGTAAATTTCTTTGAAGCCCTACTTATGTGCGGTAATGTTCTTGATGCCCTACTTATGTACGGAAATACCCATCATCATTGATGACATCAGGCAACACTGGATAATGTACACAAATTTTTATTTCCTGAGGAGGCTGAAAATAACCAGAAAAAGTTCGTGTAAGTAGGTAAAATAAATAAAATATTGTCCGATTACTTCAAAGCCCTACTTATGTACGGTAATGTTCTTGATGCCTTACTTATGTACGGTAAATTTCTTCAAAGCCCTACTTATGTGCGGTAATGTTCTTGATGCCCTACTTATGTACGGAAATACCCATAATCATTGATGACATCAGGCAACACTGGATAATGTACACAAATTTTTATTTCCTGACTGATAAATAAATGTAGGTTCTTGAAATATTAATTTTAATTGCTTTTTCAACAATAAAATGATGTGTCAAACAAGTGATTAATCCCTTTTCACCATGACATAGTACCCTAGAAGCTAAGAAATTCATTGATCAAATATTCTACTTAATTATTCTGTTTTTATATCTACCTACTTACTGCTTCACCATCCAATATGTTACCGAACATAGGTAAGTGATATCTATAATGCTATCAAAGATTCAACAAGTAAACCAAGATGTTAGAAGATTACTTGTTTTCCTTGGAGAGAACTTAAAATGGTTGCATCATGTTGTATTCAATGTTACCTACTTCTAATCTTTCCAAGTTTGTAATCAATGTGACAAATAGTGTAATAAGCAAAGGGAAGTATGGACAAATTGGGTTTGTAGTCTGGCCAAAATTCTTCATAGTTATTTTTTTATTTTTTATTTATATAGTTATTGAATGCTTCCTTAGTATGTACCAAGGTTTCTACTTTCTACCTAATGTGATGTGTATTTCTAAACAGCCACAGTACCTAGGTACGTGTCTTATCTATCTTCGTAGATTCGTAGTAGCTTAACCCATCCTTTAGGGCTGTTTGCCCCTACACCTAAGCCTCGGAGTGGGCTTTTTGTGTTTGGAGTAATGGAACTCTCTTACCAAAGTTCTTATCCCAAAATTGATAGACAGGCTAAGAAAAATTCTAAGATCATGTTTGTCAAGGGTAGAAATGAAACCCTAGACCTAGTGATTACAAGGCAGGCTCACTAGGGTTGCATGAAGAAGAATGGTGCTGAAAATTGCATCTGCTTATATTTACAGGTAACACAGCAACCAGCATGACATTGAAACTGTTCTACTTAACCTTATGCATTATCTACCTACATCAGTTTATCAATGCTCTTCCTGTTCAACAAAAGCAACCCTCTCCACAGAGGTTTGCAGATGAGGAGTTTGACAAGATGACAGCCAATGAATCAATCAATGAAATCAACAATAATGAACACCATGAAGGTCAGTGGTGTACATTATATACTTTGCCTGAAACATTGTTTGGCATTCTATAAAATGCCTAGGGAAATTGTGAAATTTGAATAATTTCATGAATTTATTGCCTGGTCAATTTAGCCTTTCTATAGAATACCCAGGTATTCCACAGAATGCTGGTAACATATAGATTTTTTGAACCCCTTCCACAAGTTCTTGGCTGGACCTCCCTATGGTTTAATAGTGGATTGGGTGGGGGTGACAGAAGCTCAGAATTTGAAGCATATTAAGTAGTACTTATTTCTTTCATATCACTACATTTGTGAACCCCCTAAAGAGGCTTTGGGGGTGGAAAATACATCAGTGATGAAGGTAAACAATATCTTATACTCTAAGGCTGCAGTAGTCCCCAACCTAAAATAAATAAATAGGGTTCCACATATTATGGTACCTACACCATAGTGGGTATTGGGTTTTACGATTCTCTTATCCTGCATGGCAGCTGATGGACTCTCAGGTTGCAGTTTCACTCATTTCTGTATCGGGAGCGTCTTGATCATTATCACCATCATAGAATTCATTAGCTGGATCCACACGCTTGTCCTCTTCAAGCTGAGGATTCTTAATGTCGGGATCCATTTCATCCAGAACAGCCCCGATATCTCTTGTGAATACGTCACCTGAAACATGTTATTGATTATAGGTTGGTTAACTAGGGACCTTATGGTATACAACACTTTGTAGATCTATGGTCAAATGGTCACAAGCAGACAGAATACCTAAACATCAAATTAAAACTTTTACTTTCTTTTTAAACAGTGTCACCTGAAACATGTTATTGATTATAGGTTGGTTAACTAGGGACCTTATGGTATGCAACACTTTGTAGATCTATGGTCAAATGGTCACAAGCAGACAGAATACCTAAACATCAAATTAAAACTTTTACTTTCTTTTTAAACAGTAAGAAAAGGAGATAGATAGATAAGTGGGAGGGGAGAGGGGGGGGGAGAGAGAGAAAATATAGCATATGAGTACTTTTTTTCCAATAGAGTTTCACCAACTCATACTTACCTATCATATCTTGCATCTGTACACTAGGAGAGAAAGCTACCATTTTCAAATTATCGTACACAGTTTTTGTAATGAGTTCCAGATACTGTTTGCTATTAGCATTGTCATGCTTGTGAACAAACTCCGGATGTAAATTATAGTCAGGCTGGAAGAAATCTTTGTAGAGAGAATCGGGAATGTCATTGGAAATTTCTTCGTTGACCAAAAGTGAAGTCTCATAGGTCCAACAGCGGGCAACATTTCTCAGTGTGTATCTGAAAATAAACAATGTGTAAAGTTAGAAATTTAGTTGAAGACATGTCAAACATTTAGATGTCTATTTAATGGGTAGCAACAATGTTGTGAGCAAGTTTTTTGACACCAGTAGATCTGTCAAGACAATGAGAGTTGTGGGAAAGTTGGAAACAACTAATACCCAGAATCATCATAATCTAATACTAGATTTACTTTTGTTCAAATACCTACCTAACTAGAGTAGATACTACTTATTATTGATCACATAAACAACCTATGTAAGGAAATATCTTGAACTTGCAAATACCTACCTAGAAGTAAAAATAAAAAACTTACCCTCCCCCACCAAGTACAAGCAGAGGTACATTAAGGTCTCGGACAAATTTGACACACTCCCCATGACCCTTGGTAGTCAATGAGAACTGCCCCAATCTGTCATGAGATAGGGGTAGAAATTTAGTTGAAGAAATGTCAAACATTTAGATGTCTATTAATGGGTAGCAACAATGTTGTGAGCAAGTTTTTTGACACCAGTAGAGCTGTCAAGACATTGAGAGTTGTGGGAAAGTTGGAAAGATTAATACCCAGAATCATCATAATTTAATACTAGATTTTCTTTTGTTCAAATACCTACCTAACTAGAGTAGATACTACTTAGGTAATTATTGATGACAGAAACAACCTATGTAAGGAAATATGTTGAACTTGCAAATACCTACCTAGAAGTAAAAGTAAAAAAAACTTACCCTCCCCCACCAAGTACAAGCAGGGGTACATTAAGGTCTCGGACAAATTTGACACACTCCCCATGACCCTTGGTAGTCAATGAGAACTGCCCCAATCTGTCATGAGATAGGGTCCACATATTCCATAGGTAAGTGTGTACCAGGTAGGTACCTACTAAAATGCTATCTATGTAGAAACAAATCTTTTGGATAAGAGTGGTAAACAATGGTCAGCAAATTTCTGATTTCTAAATGACAGAAATCAGATCCATTACATTCTAATCTTTCCTGTTACAGGTGGAAATGGTAACATGGCTGAGGATCTGATTTCCAAATGACAGAAATCAGATCCATCACACTTTAATCTTTCCTGTTACAGGTGGAAATGGTAACATGGCTGAGGAATTGGGAATTGAATACAATCGCTACCTGAACGAAGTTGTGGAAGCACTGGAAAGTGATCCTGAATTTCGGAAAAAGCTGGAAAATGCCAGTGAAGCTGACATTAGATCAGGTAAGATTACTGTGCAGGTAGAAGGAAAATTATCTGAAGACAGAATATTTGTTTTATATTTTACTTCAAGATATGTACTTTGTTATAGTTTCCTGAGTTATACACATAGGTATGTAGGTATAAACATTTTTACTTTCTATTGCCCTTATGTAATGAGAAAGTATTGCAATTGGTCCATTTTTTTTCCACCTTACAGCTTCCATTTCCAAAATGAGTTCCTGAGAGATATGGTATTTCAGTTCACAACATTCAAGGCTACTTCAAAACTAGGTACTAGTTACATCTACTTAATTCCTGATATCTTTTCTTGTTCCAGGTAAAATTGCCCAAGAGCTCGAGTATGTCAACCATCAGGTCCGCTCTAAACTGGATGAGCTTAAGAGGACCGAGTTAGATCGATTGCGAGAGTTGGCCAAACGTCAGTATGAACTGAGCGAAGGTAAAGCCGTGCCTGATGCCCCCGGACATGTGGACCATAACAATCCTCACTCATTCGAAATCAATGATTTGCACAAACTGATTGTTCAGGTGAGCGAAAAAATGAGTGAGAGTGGAAGGGAAAAGAAATAGGGCCGCCTGGAAGAGACTGACAAAAAACACTGGAATCACATAAGGAAGAGACAAGACAAGACTGACAAGAACCACAAGCCTGGAAGAGACAAGAAACAAGACCCTATTTAGATAAAAAAAAAGGCTAGGAAGAAGAAGAGAAGAGAGAGAAAAAAAAAATAAAGTGAAAGAGACAAGCAAAGAAAGACAGGTCCACAGGACAGTGAGAGAACATACGTTGTTTGTTCTGCCCGAGAAGGACCAAAAGGCCCTCTTTAAGTGGTTTGATGGAGGAAACTGTAATTGCTAAGGGCTTATCGTCCCGAAAACGAACCTTATTGGCCTGGAATAAAATCCACTCCGGGCGGGAATCGAACGAGCGACCTAACACTTCAAGGAGGGTCCTTTTCTAGCAGTACTTAACAGACAGTTTTTGATCGATCTTTGTGTTTCAGGTGACAAATGATCTGGCAGAGGCCGACAGAAAGAGTGAGAGAACATACGTTGTTTGTTCTGCCCGAGGAGGATCAAAAGACCCTCTTTTTAGGTGGTTTGATGGAGGGAACTGTAACTGCTAAGGGCTTATCGTCCCGAAAACGAACCTTATCGGTCTAGAATAAAATCCGCCCCGGGCGGGAATCGAACGAGCGACCTAACACTTCAAGGAAGGTCCTTTTCTAGCAGTACTTAACAGACAGTTTTTGATCGATCTTTGTGTTTCAGGTGACAAATGATCTGGCAGAGGCCGACAGAAAGAGGAGAGAACTATTCAAAGAGTATGAACTACAGAAAAGATACGAGAGGGATCAGAAGCTATCACTCATGACCGATCAAGAGAAAGAGGAATTCCTCAAGAAAGAGGCCGAGGAAATCCGCAAGAGAAAGAGCAACATTGACAAAGCTGATGTAAGTGCAAGCATGCTTTCAATAAACAAGGGGAGAAATGCTAAGAAGTTGTTTATACCTCAACAAACATACTTAACGTCCAGAGTTAAAGCGCTCATTGAGAAAAAAAAAAAAAAAAACCTAAGTAACGTTAACTAATGGCCAGGTCCACAAAGTGAGATTAAACTCTGATATTTATTTACACGGTAAGCAATATGATTGATTGTCTGAATTTTTTTAAAATAATCCAATCAGTTTGCTTAAGCCAAAAGTTAAATTAAACAGAGTTCAAACTCACTTTGTGGATCTGACCATACGATGTGCGTCAGTGTTGCGCGTCGCGTCACTTTGAATTCTTTATGTTTGTCTATTGTATGTAGGAGACTTTATAGCAGAACGGAATGCGAATCTTGGAGTACTCAAGATGCTAATGAGTAAGGTTCTAATCTGGTAAATTTCTCAGGATTTTCTACTTTGACATTTCAGGTGCATCATCCGGGGAGCAAGAAACAATTGGAGGAAGTATGGCAAGAACAAGATCATATGGGCAACACCGAATTCAATCCAAAGGCTTTCTTTGCTATGCATGGTAAGAGACAATGAACAATTCTTACTAGTAAGGTTCTGTTTCAAATTTGATCTCTGTATCTTTTGAATCTTTTCTAGAGTATTTTAGAGAAGACTAGGATCGTTTTTTGGCCAAAACAGCCTTTGGACATCAGAAGTAAAGTCTTTTAAACTCAATTAGAAATCTCATTAAATTTGGTTTGGAAGAGTCGATTAGAGTTAGTTTCTATTTACGATGGTCTTCTTTCGAGGAAAAGTTGACCATATTTTAGAGGAGGCGGTGATTTTTTTCCATTCGGATTTTACTCGTTGGACCTTGGATAAATTTTAGGTATAGGTATGTAAATGTAACTATAACTAAGCACGTCTCATCAATAAGTATAACACACCTATATGTACCTATGTAGATTTGCAGATAGCAACTTATTAATTTAAATTCCTACCTCTGTTTTCCTCTTTCCCAAGAATCTCCTTAAGCCTAAATCCCAATTAAAACAAGGAAAAGAAAAGAAAAACACACACCCATATTAACATTTTTTACAAAACAAATTTAATTATGTATTACAGCCACCAAGGGGCCCTGGACTAGGTACAGATTCATGTTTCGACATTTGATCGTGCTCGGAGCATGCTCAGGCACAGTTTCCAAACATTCTCAAAAGTCAACATACATTTCAACATGATCCTGTAGCCCTGGGCCTAAAGTTTGAGCAATTAATCTTAACAATATACCTAATGATGGAACAACTTCTTGTTCTAAGCTGACAGTTGTACAATTGTACATATGTAAACAGAGTAAGTCAGCTCCCATGGCGTAGTGGTTACTGCGCTCGCCTTGCACGCGGGAGACCCGGGTATACTCCTTCATCTTATAAACGTATTTGTGTGTCAGATCTGGATGGGAATCACGTGTGGGATGAGGAGGAGGTGAAGATGTTATTCCTGAAGGAGCTGGACAAGATGTACAAGGAGGGAATGCCACAGAATGATCTGATGGAGAGAGCCGAGGAGATGGAGCGGATGAGAGAGCATGTGTTCAAGGAGGCAGATGTCAACAGAGATCGTCTGATCAGGTGAGAATCGAGGAGATATAGGGAGGCTTCTATGGTTAAGATTACTTTAAGTATGTACAATTGTACATATGTAAACAGAGTAAGTCAGCTCCCATGGCGTAGTGGTTACTGCGCTCGCCTTGCACGCGGGAGACCCGGGTTCGATTCCCGGCGGGGTCAAGAAATTTGTATCATGCAAATGATTGATTCCGTGACGGGCTGTTGCGGGGCCCACTTAGCCTCGTGAGGAAAATGAGTAGCTATGACATATAAATGCGCATAGCGACCGGTGCCAGCATGGTAGGTAAACATTGGGCTGCAGTGAGCACCAAAGTTGTGACATAATAACACAAATAGGATTATTGAGATATTGGGAAAATCCTACAATGCTGCAGTGAGCACCAAAGTTGTGACATAATAACACAAACTTAATTATTGTGATATTGGGAGAATCCTACAATGCTGCAGTGAGCACCAAAGTTGTGACATACTAACACAAAGAAACTGCATTTACATATGTAAACAGAGTAAAAACTATCAAGTTGCCCGTGCTTCGCCACGAAAAATTGATCATACCTCGAAATCGGTACACCTAGAACATATTAGGAATAGTCTTCCCAAATTTCAGTTTCCTAGATATTGGGAGAATCCTACAATGCTGCAGAGAGCACCAAAGTTGTGACATACTAACACAAAGAAACTGCATTTACATATGTAAACAGAGTAAAAACTATCAAGTTGTCCGTGCTTCGCCACGAAAAATTGATCATACCTCGAAATCGGTACACCTAGAACATATTAGGAATAGTCTTCCCAAATTTCAGTTTCCTAGGTCTTGGGGTTCTATAGATAGTGTGATTAGTGTGTGAATGAGTGAATGGTTCTCGCTTTTGTTGTGTTATAGTGAAGATTATTTAGATATAAAACACGGAGTCAAACAGCTGGCATGTAGGTAATGTATCCAGAACACACTGGCGTAATTTCCACGTTGTATCACTTCTTTATTTGAGAGTTCTTACAAGAAAGTTTAAATTCTCATCTTGATTTGTGATTTTTCCCCAGCTGGGAGGAATTCCTGGAGATGACCCGTCGCCAGGAGTTTAACCAGGACCCAGGATGGAAACCCATTGATCAGGAGCAGGTATATTCGCAGGCTGAGGTCGAGGCTTATGAGAGACAACGACAGGCGGAAGTAGATAGGTTGGTGCGCGAAGGGAAAATCCCCTCCATACCTCCTCAGTATGCCCACTATGGACATGTAAGTTCCCCTTTTCTTAATTTGCCAAACTAAGGATATGATTTCCAGGGGACTCTAGTTTACCTCCAAAACTTGATGCAGTAACTCATCGGAAATATTAGAATACATTTCAAAGTATGTAAATGAACTGTTGAACCACTAAAGTCACCGAAACATTCCAATGTTGAGAAAATCTAATCGAATCACAAATTTACAGAGACGTCCATCCAGGTGGTAAAATTTAATCTGGAAGACATTTTGTTCTTAAAATGCCGTATCTAGCTGCAAATATTCTCTCTGTTCTATTTCAGCCTCAGCAGCAATATCATCCTGGTCAAGGTCAACCCGTGCCTCATCCCAACATGCCCCAACCTATAGCTATGGCATTTTAAGAACAAAATGTCTTCCAGATTAAATTTTACCATTTGGATGGACGTCTCTGTAAATTTGTGATTCGATTAGATTTTCTCACCATTGGAATGTTTCGGTGACTTTAGTGGTTCAACAGTTCATTTACATATTTTGAAATGTATTCTAATATTTCCGATGAGTTACTGCATTAAGTTTTGGAGGTAAACTAGAGTCCCCTGGAAATCATATCCTTAGTTTGGCAAATTAAGAAAAGGGGAACTTACATGTCCATAGTGGGCCCACATATTCCATAGGTAAGTGTGTACCAGGTAGGTAGGTACCTACTAAAATGCTATCTATGTGGAAACAAATCTTTTGGATAAGAGTGGTAAACAATGGTCAACAAATTTCTGATTTCTAAATGACAGAAATCAGATCCATTACATTCTAATCTTTCCTGTTACAGGTGGAAATGGTAACATGGCTGAGGATAAAAAATCCCTGTATCCACCTAAAATCATTGTAATATTCAACAACTACTTAATGTAAAATTTACCTATATCTGTGATGTCATTAGTAAAGTATATGAGAAATTAAAAAAAAAAAATAGTAAAGTATTGTAAAAAGAAGATTAAAATTTATTTTATATCAATTTTATTGTTATTTCTAACTCGTTAATTAGGATTTTCCTTATGAAAAAATATGAGATGTGACATTGGGGACTGGTGATGAGGAAGATACATACATAAGAATATTAATATAGGTACCTAATGGACTTGGGAGACGTGAATAATGGGCTGTACCCACAAGAGGATTGGAAAACGGATTTATTTTCACTGCTAAATAAAATATTTAAAATGGCGAACATCAAGTGCAAGAAAACTCAGTTGGATAAGCCACTAGTTTTCAACCTCCGTGAAAAGAAATGAGTTGACAACACTGCAAAATATCTTATCAAATATAATCAATCAGGTAGGTAGGTATGTAGGTAATAGGTATTTCAGATTTCAGGAAATGAAAAATAGCAGAGCTGTTTCTTGAATAAAATCATTTAAAATTGTTTATCAAAACAGTGTAGTGTGTACTGTGTAGTTCAAAGTCTAAAGAGCACACTATTTCATTTGTACAACAGTTTAGAACAAACAAAATTGTTGTTCATACACAGAACTAATCAAGGAATAGGAAGTGATCGGGACTACTAAGTCCATTGAATGTACTAATATCAGAAATAGAAACTAGTCTTGAGTAGTCATATAATAATACTCACTGCCTCAGTTCACTAGAATTTAGAATAGTACTCTGTCTGATTATATGATATTTATTTACACGGTAAGCAATATGATTGATTGTCTGAATTTTTTTAAAATAATCCAATCAGTTTGCTTAAGCCAAAAGTTAAATTAAACAGAGTTCAAACTCACTTTGTGGATCTGACCATACGATGTGCGTCAGTGTTGCGCGTCGCGTCACTTTGAATTCTTTATGTTTGTCTATTGTATGTAGGAGACTTTATAGCAGAACGGAATGCGAATCTTGGAGTACTCAAGATGCTAATGAGTAAGGTTCTAATCTGGTAAATTTCTCAGGATTTTCTACTTTGACATTTCAGGTGCATCATCCGGGGAGCAAGAAACAATTGGAGGAAGTATGGCAAGAACAAGATCATATGGGCAACACCGAATTCCTAACTTATTTTTTTCTTTGACCTTTTTTTAAGTAGGAGAATAGTCAGAATATCTCTTCTTTTTGTAAATTCCCTATTTCATTTTACAAACATATAATTCTGAAAAGTACGTTCATAAGTTTAGTATTAGTACCTAATTTGGTTCTGTATCAAATACATGGGCGATCAAAAATCTATTTTCACAATCCTAACTACTTAATAAAAAAATCCCTGTATCCACCTAAAATCATTGTAATATTCAACAACTACTTAATGTAAAGTTTACCTATACTTATCTGTGATGTCATTAGTAAAGTATATGAGAAATTGAAAAAAATAGTAAAGTATTGTAAAAAGAAGATTAAAATTTATTTTATATCAATTTTATTGTTATTTCTAACTCGTTAATTAGGATTTTTCTGTATCCACCTAAAATCATTGTAATATTCAACAACTACTTAATGTAAAGTTTACCTATATCTGTGATGTCATTAGTAAAGTATATGAGAAATTAAAAAAAAATAGTAAAGTATTGTAAAAAGAAGATATTTATTTTATATCAATTTTATTGTTATTTCTAACTCGTTAATTAGGATTTTCCTTATGAAAAAATATGAGATGTGACATTGGGGACTCACCGAATTCAATCCAAAGGCTTTCTTTGCTATGCATGGTAAGAGACAATGAACAATTCTTACTAGTAAGGTTCTGTTTCAAATTTGATCTCTGTATCTTTTGAATCTTTTCTAGAGTATTTTAGAGAAGACTAGGATCGTTTTTTGGCCAAAAGTTGACAACACTGCAAAATATCTTATCAATAATATCAATCAGGTACAGGTAGGTATTTCAGGAAATGAAAAATAGCAGAGCTGTTTCTTGAATAAAATCATTTAAAATAAAATTGTTTATCAAAATAGTGCAGTGTGTAGTTCAAAGTCTAAAGAGCACACTATTTCATTTGTACAACAGTTTAGAACAAACAAAATTGTTGTTCATACACAGAACTAATCACCTAATGGACTTGTGAGACGTGAATAATGGGCTGTACCCGCAAGAGGATTGGATAACGGATTTATTTTCACTGCTAAATAAAATATTTAAAATGGCGAACATCAAGTGCAAGAAAACTCAGTTGGATAAGCCACTAGTTTTCAACCTCCGTGAAAAGAAATAAGTTGACAACACTGCAAAATATCTTATCAATAATATCAATCAGGTACAGGTAGGTATTTCAGGAAATGAAAAATAGCAGAGCTGTTTCTTGAATAAAATCATTTAAAATAAAATTGTTTATCAAAATAGTGCAGTGTGTAGTTCAAAGTCTAAAGAGCACACTATTTCATTTGTACAACAGTTTAGAACAAACAAAATTGTTGTTCATACACAGAACTAATCAAGGAATAGGAAGTGATCGGGACTACTAAGTCCATTGAATGTACTAATATCAGAATAGAGGGACTGTCTAATTTACCGACCTGAGGAAATCACTCCTCCTGGGCTTACGGTGAAGAAATTTTTACCGGCCAAAACGGTTTTGGATCGGCGAAGGAAGAAAGGTTATGTATGAACCATGAGCACTGTTGTTACAAGTGTCGGAATTTTTGACCATTAGGCTATTTCCCCCCTTGCATCCCAGTATTTCTCTATAATGTCATTTCTGGCTTTCAAAGTGGGACAGAGAGGACAGTTACAATGAGCACTGTACGGGTGGCTTTTTACCTTACATATTTAGAAATCAATACCTAAATAAGTAATTCAACACTACTCCTTCATCTTATAAACGTATTTGTGTGTCAGATCTAGATGGGAATCACGTGTGGGATGAGGAGGAGGTGAAGATGTTATTCCTGAAGGAGCTGGACAAGATGTACAAGGAGGGAATGCCACAGAATGATCTGATGGAGAGAGCCGAGGAGATGGAGCGGATGAGAGAGCATGTGTTCAAGGAGGCAGATGTCAACAGAGATCGTCTGATCAGGTGAGAATCGAGGAGATATAGGGAGGCTTCTATGGTTAAGATTACTTTAAGTATGTACAATTGTACATATGTAAACAGAGTAAGTCAGCTCCCATGGCGTAGTGGTTACTGCGCTCGCCTTGCACGCGGGAGACCCGGGTTCGATTCCCGGCGGGGTCAAGAAATTTGTATCATGCAAATGATTGATTCCGTGACGGGCTGTTGCGGGGCCCACTTAGCCTCGTGAGGAAAATGAGTAGCTATGACATATAAATGCGCATAGCGACCGGTGCCAGCATGGTAGGTAAACATTGGATTTTATAATTATTGAGATATTGGGAGAATCCTACAATGCTGCAGAGAGCACCAAAGTTGTGACATACTAACACAAAGAAACTGCATTTACATATGTAAACAGAGTAAAAACTATCAAGTTGTCCGTGCTTCGCCACGAAAAATTGATCATACCTCGAAATCGGTACACCTAGAACATATTAGGAATAGTCTTCCCAAATTTCAGTTTCCTAGGTCTTGGGGTTCTATAGATAGTGTGATTAGTGTGTGAATGAGTGAATGGTTCTCGCTTTTGTTGTGTTATAGTGAAGATTATTTAGATATAAAACACGGAGTCAAACAGCTCGCATGTAGGTAATGTATCCAGAACACACTGGCGTAATTTCCACGTTGTATCACTTCTTTATTTGAGAGTTCTTACAAGAAAGTTTAAATTCTCATCTTGATTTGTGATTTTTCCCCAGCTGGGAGGAATTCCTGGAGATGACCCGTCGCCAGGAGTTTAACCAGGACCCAGGATGGAAACCCATTGATCAGGAGCAGGTATATTCGCAGGCTGAGGTCGAGGCTTATGAGAGACAACGACAGGCGGAAGTAGATAGGTTGGTGCGCGAAGGGAAAATCCCCTCCATACCTCCTCAGTATGCCCACTATGGACATGTAAGTTCCCCTTTTCTTAATTTGCCAAACTAAGGATATGATTTCCAGGGGACTCTAGTTTACCTCCAAAACTTAATGCAGTAACTCATCGGAAATATTAGAATACATTTCAAAATATGTAAATGAACTGTTGAACCACTAAAGTCACCGAAACATTCCAATGGTGAGAAAATCTAATCGAATCACAAATTTACAGAGACGTCCATCCAGGTGGTAAAATTTAATCTGGAAGAATTTTTGTCCGGAAATTGAGATTTTCCATTTTTCAGTAGAGTAACCCACCCCCCCGAGCGAAACACAATTATGTGGAATCGTGAGCGACCTCCACCTCCAGTTGTCCCGGACCTTCATCATCCGTGCGCCACCTGGGTGTGTGTCCCTATCTTCCTAATGCTCGCTCATGCCAACCACTAAAACTCCCCTGCGTTGACTAGCAATTGATATCGCTCCTCCTGCCTGTGATCCCGTCATTGTGCAGCCACCCGTAAGAAAAATAAAACATAAACTAAAACTAAAGACATAAAATTTAAGATAATTCTGCTCACCCATATCCACCTTTCGCCTGTAAGAAAATAACTAAGGTAATTAGAAACATGAAGAGTAACCTAACCCAACCTAACCTAAACTAACCTAACCTAACCTGACCTAACCTAACCTAACCTAACCTAACCTAACCTAATCTGACCTAACCTAACCTGACCTAACCTAACCTAACCTAACCTAACCTAACCTAACCTGACCTAACCAAACCTAATCTAACCTAACCTAACCTAACTTAACCAAGAGCTATCCAAAACCGGCTGGACCGGTAAAAATTTCTTCACCGTAAGCCAAGGAGAGTGATTTCCATTTACAAAAGAGTTTTCCGGAGAACGGTTTGGGATAAAGACAAACGGTTTTCACAGGTTTGTTCTGCTCACTGAGAGCTATTTAAAACCGGGCTGGCCGTTAAAAATTTTGCATTGGTTTGTCTGGAAAATTGATATTTTCCATTTTTCCAAAGGGTTTTCCGGAGTTTTCCGGAAAACGGTTTGAGATAAGGACAAACGGTTTTCACAGGTTTGTTCTGCTCATTGAGAGCTATTTAAAACCGGGCCGGCCGGTAAAAATTTGTCAACGGTTTGTCTGAAAATTGAGATTTTCCATTTTTCCAAAGGGTTTTCCGGAGTTTTCGGGAAAACGGTTTGGGATAAAGACAAACGGTTTTCACAGGTTTGTTCTTCTCATCAAGAGCTATTTAAAACCGGGCTGGCCTTAAAAATTTGTCAACGGTTTGGCTGGAAAATTGAGATTTTCCATTATTCAAAAGAATTTTCCGGGGTTTTCCGGAGAACGGTTTGGGATAAAGACAAACGGTTTTCACAGGTTTGTTCTGCTCATTGAGAGCTATTTAAAACCGGGCTGGCCGTTAAAAATTTGTCAACTGCTTGTCTGAAAATTGAGATTTTCCATTTTTCCAAAGGGTTTTCCGGAGTTTTCCGGAAAACGGTTTGGGATAAAGAAAAACGGTTTTCACAGATTTGTTCTGCTCATTGAGAGCTATTTAAAACCGGGCTGGCCTTAAAAATTTGTCAACGGTTTGGCTGAAAATTGAGATTTTCCATTTTTCCAAAGGGTTTTCCGGAGTTTTCCGGAAAACGGTTTGGGATAAAGACAAACGGTTTTCACAGGTTTGTTCTGCTCATTAAGAGCTATTTAAAACCGGGCTGGCCGGTAAAAATTTGTCAACGGTTTGTATGGAAAATTGAGATTTTCCATTATTCAAAAGAGTTTTCCGGAGAACGGTTTGGGATAAAGACAAACGGTTTTCACAGGTTTGTTCTGCTCATTAAGAGCTATTTAAAACCGGGCTGGCCGGTAAAAATTTGTCAAAGGTTTGGCTGGAAAATTGAGATTTTCCATTATTCAAAAGAGTTTTCCGGAGAACGGTTTGGGATAAAGACAAACGGTTTTCACAGGTTTGTTCTGCTCATTAAGAGCTATTTAAAACCGGGCTGGAAGTGAGATTAAACTCTTTTAGCAATATTTATTTACACGGTAAGCAATATGATTGATTGACTGAAATTTTTTGAAATATCCAATCAGTTTGTTTAAGCCAAAATTAAACAGAGTTCAAACTCACTTTGTGGATCTAGCTATACGATGTGCGTCAGTGGTGCGCGCCGCGTCACTTCGAATTCTTCATGTTTGTCTATTGTATGTAGGAGACTTTATAGCAGAACGGAATGCGAATCTTGGAGTACTCAAGATCCTAATGAGTAAGGTTCTAATCTGGTAATTTTCTCAGGATTTTCTACTCTGACATTTCAGGTGCATCATCCGGGGAGCAAGAAACAATTGGAGGAAGTATGGCAAGAACAAGATCATATGGGCAATACCGAATTCAATCCAAAGGCTTTCTTTGCTATGCATGGTAAGAGACAATGAATAATTCTTACAAGTAAGGTTCTGTTTCAAATTTGATCTCTGTATCTTTTGAATCTTTTCTAGAGTATTTTAGAGAAGACTAGGATCGTTTTTTGGCCAAAACAGCCTTTGGACATCAGAAGTAAAGTCTTTTAAACTCAATTAGATGGCGAAGGAAGAAAGTTATGTATGAACCATGAGCACTGTAGTTACAAGTGTCGAAATTTTTGACCATTAGGCTATTTTCCCCCTTGCATCCCAGTATTTCTCTATAATGTCATTTCTGGCTTCCAAAGTGGGACAGAGAGGACAGTTACAATGAGCACTGTACGGGTGGCTTTTTACCTTACATATTTAGAAATCAATACCTAAATAAGTAATTCAACACTACTCCTTCATCTTATAAACGTATTTGTGTGTCAGATCTAGATGGGAATCACGTGTGGGATGAGGAGGAGGTGAAGATGTTATTCCTGAAGGAGCTGGACAAGATGTACAAGGAGGGAATGCCACAGAATGATCTGATGGAGAGAGCCGAGGAAAGACAAACGGTTTTCACAGGTTTGTTCTGCTCATTGAGAGCTATTTAAAACCGGGCTGGCCGGTAAAAATTTGTCAACGGTTTGTCCTGAAAATTGAGATTTTCCATTCACAAAAGAGTTTTCTGGAGTTTTCCGGAAAACGGTTTGGGATAAAGACAAACGGTTTTCACAGGATTGTTGTGCTTTCCAAGAGCTATCCAAAACCGTTTTGGCCGGTAAAAATTTCTTCACCGTAAGCCCAGGAGGAGTGATTTCCTCAGGTCGGTAAATTAGACAGTCCCGAAATAGAAACTAGTCTTGAGTAGTCATATAATGTTCTCAGAAATACTACCTAACCTTTTGAAACAAAGGGTAACATGGAATTATAACAAACATTGAACCACTTTTGCACATAACTGTAGTCATATAATATAATAATACTCACTGCCTCAGTTCACTAGAATTTAGAATAGTACTCTGTCTGATTATAAGTGTTTTCTCTGTGTTTTAAACAACAACTTGTTCCAGATTAATGCTATTTGAATTTTTTATACCACAAGTGTTTTTTATTGTTTCATAGAAAGTTTGGTTGAATATTTAATTTGAAAGAAAATAATAATGGCAGCCCCAATGAAACAGGTAAGAAACTCTTCAAATGTATTTATTTAGACAACTAAAATAGTCTAGCTTAAAAAATTGGTCTAGGTGTTTGCTTGAATTGGAAAAAAAATCTCATTACTTTAGTAATGGAAAGTAAAAAGTTAATTTTAAATTCAATTTTTCTAATCTAACTGGATTTCCTATTACATATTTCTAATTTTATAATCTCCTTACTTTCAGATTGTACAAAGCACCATAAAGAAAAGCATTCAACCTCTTCTTGTACGAGGATATGCACATGCCTCTGGCTCTGGAGGAATCTCTTTTGGTAAGCAAAATATCAGATAGGTACTTAATGGAGCATAATATCAGCTAACATGCCTCTGGCTCTGGAGGAATCTCTTTTGGTAAGCAAAATATCAGATAGGTACTTAATGGAGCATAATATCAGCTAACGGTAAATAGGGGTGAGCATAATATCAATATCAGATAATGGATATGCACATGCCTCTGGCTCTGGAGGAATCTCTTTTGGTAAGCAAAATATCAGATAGGTACTTAATGGAGCATAATATCAGCTAATGGTAAATAGGGGTGAGCATAATATCAGATAATGGTAAATAGTGGTGAGCAATTGAGCATAATATCAGATAATGGTAAATAGTATTGAGCATAATATAACATAATGGTAAACAGTATTGAGCATAATATCAGATAATGGTAAATAGTGGTGAGCATAATATCAGATAATGGTAAATAGTATTGAGCATAATATTATATAATAGTAAATAGTAGGTATTGAGCATAATATCAGATAATGTTAAATAGTATTGAGCTTAGGATCAGATAATGGTATTAATGATAAGCTCAATAAGAGAGAAGGGAGTGACAAAGTTCAAGTAAAAATTTGGAAGTAGGTACCTACTACCTACCTAGCAAATTCATCATTTATTTTTCACATGAAAGAGGAAGTGAATAATAAGATTTATAAATTTATATACTGCAGTCAACAACACACAACATAATCATTAAGTATATTACATACCTAGGTGACCACACATGTCTGATGACCTTGGAGATTTTGATTGTGTGCAACATGAAATTCCAACAAATGAATGAGTCCATGGAAAGTTCCATATTCCATGTAATAATGAATTCCATAGATAGAACCCAACTATGAATCTAGACATGTAAAGATTGAGAACCTACTATGTGGAAGAGCAGATTTTCATCCACACAGCTACTAACTACTACCTATTAATTACTTAACTATGTCAAAGCACATAACATGTCACAACCTATGTCTCAGTAGCCCAGAGCATAGTTCAACAATGTTTATAGCTATAGGTGCAAATATTCTCTCTGTTCTATTTCAGCCTCAGCAGCAATATCATCCTGGTCAAGGTCAACCCGTGCCTCATCCCAACATGCCCCAACACGTCCCTGCCCGACAATACCATCCAGGAGTCTCTGGCATGCAGTACGTCCCCGGCGATATGCCCCCAGTACAAGTCTCCCCACAACACTTCCAGCAAATGCACGAGAACAACAACATCCCTCAGAACAACTTCCACGCTGAGCTGAAGCAGCCAAACCATCAGAGTGCCCCACCTGCCAATCAATACGGACAACAGGTACAGTATGCCCAGGGTAATCAAGCAGCCACCGGTCAGAATGTAAATGCTCAGGTCAATCAGGGTCAAGGTAACCAAGTGGTTAATCAGACTTCCATGCTGAGCTGAAGCAGCCAAACCATCAGAGTGCCCCACCTGCCAATCAATACGGACAACAGGTACAGTATGCCCAGGGTAACCAAGCAGCCACCGGTCAGAATGTAAATGCTCAGGTCAATCAGGGTCAAGGTAACCAAGTGGTTAATCAAAATCAGGGACAGTATCAAAACCAGGCTGTCAACAGTCAAAACCAGGGACAGTATCAAAACCAAAATCAGGGCCAATATCAAAACCAAAATCAGGCTGTTAACAGTCAAAACCAGGGTCAATATCAAAACCAACAAAATCAGGCCCAGACCAACAGTAATAATCAGGGATCAAACAATCAGAACCAACCGATCAATTTAAATCAGGGACAGTATCAGAATCAAGCTAGCAATCAAAATTTCCAAAATCAGGGAATCAATAACCAGAACCAGTTGAACAACAATGTGGTTCAAGGACAAGTGAATAATAACATAGGTCAAGGTCAGGTATACCAGCAAGGAATTAATGTAAACCAACGCCAAGGTCAGGCAATTAAGGACCCAAATGCTATTCCCTCAATACAGAATAACAATCTAGGACAGGGCCAGGCCTTTGTAAAGGAAATTCCCATGCACAAGAATCAAGACCATTTATCCAACAACATGGTGTGAATGTTTCACCAACTCTGTCAAAAGTTCTTCTCTAATCAAACTGTACCTTGATAGTTGAGTACCTAGCTTTAAGCATTTCAGGACTACAACGTTTAACTGTTAGTGAGAATACGAATAGGAGTGGTAGAGAAAATAGGATCCATTTCTCCAAGCTTAAAAGACTTTCATACCAGCCTGTTGTAACATTTAATCAGAGGGAATAATTCAGGTGGAAGATGAGAGACACAGAGACTTTCATTCACCAGCCTGTTGTAACATTTAATCAGAGGGAATAATTCAGGTGGAAGATGAGAGACACAAAAACCAATCGAGAGAACAGAGCATGTTATTCTTCTTTTTACGTCTGTACAAGTTGCCATATATTTTTCCCTTAATTATCATTATTTAAGCACAAACAATTTTATTACTACTTAATCTAATCTGTCTATTACTACCTAATCTTATACTTACGTCTGTACAAGTTGCCATATATTTTTCCCTTAATTATCATTATTTAAGCACAAACAATTTTATTACTACTTAATCTAATCTGTCCATTACTACCTAATCTTATGATGTAAAATTGTTTTGAACTTTCAGAGACGTCGTCATTGAGTGAGATTGTCAAAATTATACAAAATTCTTGGTAATATAATAACTTTTCTCTTTTCTTATGTTTTATTTTTAGTCGTGTCTTTTGCCTGCTATATTGTTTGTTGTATTTGTGTTTTGTTTGGCTGGAAGAAGGCAGCCGTATGTTCATTTGTTAAAGAAAACCTCCGCGACCTAGTGGGTAGTATCTACCCATAAAAATTCTGAAGTAAAGGGACACTTGCACAAGTACTTTTCATATACCTATATATTTATTAAATTAAGAGCATGTTGTACAACTTAAGCAAAAAATTATTAAAAATCTAGTGTTCTGATTTTTGGGTAAAGAAATGTATACGTGAAGATATATTCAATTTTTGTTTCCGTTTGCATTATTTTGACCTTTGTTCTTGTTTAATTTAATGTATCATTATTAATTTATTATGCATGTCACATGTGTTGTCCATCAAAACCTTTTTGTGCAAAATTAATTTTATGTCGGGTCTCAGTTCAATATGTAGAAAATATATTGTAAGTCCCTAGTATCAAATAATATAGGTACTTGGAGCACTGTTAACTAGATGATTTGAAATTCGGTATATGTAGGTTTCAGTTCAATATGTAGAAAATATATTGTAAGTCCCTAGTATCAAATAATATAGGTACTTAGAGCACTGTTAACTAGATGATTTGAAATTCGTTATACTCAGTTCAATATGTAGAAAATATATTGTAAGTCCCTAGTATCAAATAATATAGGTACTTAGAGCACTGTTAACTAGATGATTTGAAATCCGGTATATGTAGGTACATTCATTTGTACTCAATTAAGTACAAATCCATTAGATACTTCTTTTACAACATCATCATAATTATGTGAGGTTCTTTTCAATCTAAATGTTTATGGTAAAGTTGTTAAAGTACTAGTCATTCCCAATTTGCCTGGTAAGTAGGAGATTACTAATTCGGGTCCCCACCAAGAATTTATCCTTACTGATCGAAATAAGTACCTCTCCCTAAGAATTTAGTCGTAGTAAATGCCTTTTAAATAATCTTCTATCTTATTGTCTGTACTTTGGTTGTTTCTTTTCTTTCTGCAGCCTCGAAAATCCAGTGGCAGAGGGCAGTCATCTAACATCGTCTATTTGAGATAGAGACTGAAATCTGAAGCCTTGAGAAACTTTTTCTTTCTGCAGCCTCGAAAATCCAGTGGCAGAGGGCAGTCATCTAACATCGTCTATTTAAGATAGAGACTGAAATCTGAAGCCTTGAGAAACCACAGTAACTTTTTTTATTGCATTTATCTATTCTCCAATTTTGATGATCTTGCATTTTTTTAACCTCATACATTAGATTTACTATCATTTTCGACGTTTTTAACTTATTTTTTTCTTTGACCTTTTTTTAAGTACTGATCCATAACGGTAAAAGATTGCTCACCGAGCCAGTTCTTGACAACTTTAGCCGTGTGTTTGGGATCATTGTCATGCTGGAACACAATTTCTTCATCCGGGTAGGGCATAAAATCAACCGTTTCAGCAACATGGGTCTTCAATATCTTCAAATACATTTCCTTGTTCATATTGCCATCAATTTTGCATATGGGGCCCACCCCATGGGCACTAAAACAACCCCAAACTTTAATATGTCCTCCTCCATGCTTCACAGTCTGATTAACATCCCTTGGCTGGAGGGACTCTCCGTCTCTTTTCCAAGTCCAGTGACGTCCGTCTGACTGATATCTGTTGATTTTCGACTCATCTGACCAAATGACTTTACTCCACTTCTCTTCTGACCAATTTTCATACTGTTTTACGAACTCTTTTCTTTTTTTGATATTCTTATCACTCAGAAGCACAAAACATGGGACAACGGGCTTCAGACACTCGAGGAATCACATTCGAAGACGTCAGAGTTCCCAAGGAGAATGTTCTACTGGGAGAAGGAGCCGGGTTCAAGATTGCCATGGACACGTTTGATAAGACCAGGCCACCTGTAAGTACCATAGAATAGAATACCTTGTTTATCCGCTGTGCTGCTGCTCCTAGCCAGGTTTAAAATGAGATGTTGACAGGGAGTTCTTATCATAGTTGAGTCAAAAAGTTATCATACATAGTATCAAAAACCTATTAACACAGTTATGTATGTGGGCATAATTCTTGCGATGTAAATGATCTGATTCCTGTTAAGGTTTCGAGTCCCATTAAGATTGCCCATTATGATAAATAATGGGATCTTCTTACATCTCAGTTCCCTTCAGAGTTTCAAAGTCTTATTTTTCCTTCAGTTTTCCATATGTTAAGTGTCTTATTATTATTATTTTTATTATTATTACAGGTAGCAGCTGGTGCTGTAGGTTTGGCACAAAGGTGTCTGGATGAGGCCACCAAGTACGCCTTGGAGAGAAAAGCATTCGGTGTACCCATCGCCGCTCACCAGGTAAATAATTAGCACCGTGATTTAACCTCCTAGATGTCTATTTACTCTGTCATACTTTTTAAACAACTCATAGACTCATGGATATTGAAAGTCCCAAGTTCCAGTCGAAAAAAATTGTTCCCATACCTAAATACATATGTATAGTATAATAATAATAATAATATGCGGTTCAGTTATTATATTTACCACATGATTCTTGAAAGGGGTGATGTAGTTTACAAAATACAAGAGAATTAAAAATACGGATATCGAAATTCATATTTCTTAATTTTGGAAAGTCTGGTTTGTCTTTATCCCAAACCGTTTTCCGGAAAACTCCGGAAAACCCTTTGGAAAAATGGAAAATCTCAATTTTCCAGCGAAACCGTTGACACGCTGCGTACCCAGTCATTGGTGTAATGAAGGTTAGGTTGACCTCTCGCAAATTATTACCTGAGACCCGATTCACCTGGTTCACAATGAAACCAGGGTCTGATTTAGAATAGGTGACTAGAGGGTGAATAATTGAATATGAATACGTATTATATGTATGGGAACGTCCATACTTGCTTACTGATTTTTCCCCAAATTTAAAGAATATCTAATCATTGAAGCCATGGTGATCAGCGATCAGAAATGGGATGTTTCGCCCGACCATTTTGATTGATAAAATGTTCTCGAGTTTGAAAGAGGACGATTAGTGGTCTGGGTGTAAGTTCTTTTTTTTCGAGCTAAATTCCCTTCAGGGATGAGGTATTCACAACTGGGTCGGGGTTGTGATTTTTTTCCTTTTTTGGGTCTTTTGGTCACAAGGAAACTATTCATGGGCGTAGGAGGTTCTCTTTTCTGAGGACTTTAAATTTCGGCCAAAGTAGATCAAACTTAACACAAAGATAAAAACTATTTGTTGTAAAACTTAAGCTTAGGAGAAAATTTGGTGCATGAAAATTTGGTTCCTTATACAATATACATGTGAATAGGTTTTTACATAACATTCATTATTTGATTAGAAATACGGAACCTATATTGACTAAGGTCACATATCTGATGACCTTGGAGATTTTGATTGTGTGCAACATGAAATTCCAACAAATGAATGAGTCCATGGAAAGTTCCATATTCCATATACCTACTAAAAAATAATTTCATAGAAAGAACCCAATTATGAATCTAGGCATGAAAAGATTGTGAAACTACTATGTGGTAGTGTAGATTTTCATCCACACAGCTACTAACTACTACCTATTATTTATTAATTACCTAACTATGTCATAGCACATAACATGTCACAACTACCTATATCTCAGTAGGCCAGAGCATAGTTCAACAATGTTTGATGATACCAAGCTATAGCAACACCTAGTATGCATCTGTTTTAACATAATTAATTCGGACCCAAGTCTCGTCTACTTGTTACATAACAACAATAATAATTATGTAATTGATGTAGTCAACATGTACACATGATTGGTGCCTGTCATTTTCTCAAGGTGAAATTACAAATTGTCTCACTTGATTTGCAAATCTTGTTGACAGATTCGAGATTTTCCAAGAGACACGTGTCCCCAATGACAAGCAAACTTCGCAATCATAAATGTAGGGGTAAATCTTGTTGACAGATTCGAGATTTTCCAAGAGACACGTGTCCCCAATGACAAGCAAACTTCGCAATCATAAATGTAGGGGTTTTTTCATAATTATTATGAAAAATGTAGGAAATTTTTTACTAAATTATCATCAATATCCATCAACAATTTAAATGGAGATTACCTGCCTGATATGAAATCTTTTTCATCCACACAGCTACTAACTACTACCTATTATTTATTAATTACCTAACTATGTCATAGCACATAACATGTCACAACTACCTATAATCTATATCTCAGTAGCCCAGAGCATAGTTCAACAATGTTTGCTCTACACATGCTATAATATTGCTTTGTGTACTTAAATCTTATATTCTTATCTATGGATTAGGTGTTTTACTCAGGTACTTACTGTGTTATGGATTTCCTACCTATTTATCTCTGCCAGGTGTTTTCTCATCTCCCTTCCTATGCAATTCCTTATTGGCTTGGGTTGTATGATTGTTTTAGAGCTCAATAAAACTTGGGAGGAAATCATAGTTTTCTTTCTCTCCCTCAATCCATCCATCCCTTCTTCCTCTCCAAAATAAATCTCTCCCTCCCTCTCTCTCTCTCTTCCTCTGCTTTGTGTACTTAAATCTTATCTATGGATTAGGTGTTTTACTCAGGTACTTACTGTGTTATGGATTTCCTACCTATTTATCTCTGCTAGGTGTTTTCTCATCTCCCTTTCTATGCAATTCCTTATTGGCTTGGGTTTTATGATTGTTTTAAGTAGAGCCCAATAAAACTTGAGAGGAAATAATAGTTTTCTTTCTCTCCCTCAATCCATTCATTCCTTCTTCCTCTCCAAAATAAATCTCTCCCTCCCTCTCTCTCTTCCTCCCTTCTTCATTTCATCACTTCTTCTGAAGAATATGTAGGTATCGAGTATTCAGGATTAGTAGCAATATCTCATCCCTGACTTGTATTATTTTCATTTCAGAGCTCAATGAAACTCAACAGGAATTCCAGGCTCTAGCTCGCAAGTTTTGCCGTGAGGAAATCATCCCGGTGGCTGCTGAACATGATAGAACAGGCGAATATCCCTGGGGCATTGTCAAGAAAGCACATGAATTGGGACTCATCAATGGACACATCCCTGCCAGCGTTGGTAAGATCCAAGATGAAATACTAAACAAGGAATAGACTGACAAACCCTTACCACATGATTCTTGAAAGGGGTGATGTAGTTTACAAAATACAAGAGAATTAAAAATACGGATATCAAAATTCATATTTCTTAATGTAGGAAATTTTTTACTAAATTATCATCAATATCCATCAACAATTTAAATGGAGATTACCTGCCTGATATGAAATCTAAAAAAAAAAGTCAGCCTAATTATGTTGAAGGGTAAGAGCTAGGTTGCGGGTTCGACTCCTGCCGGGGCGGATTTCATCCTAAATGGAGTTCGTTTTTGAATGAAACGCTTGACTTTCTATTCTGTCTTCCTTAGTAATCACAGGCCACTCTATGAAACCTCTTGAAAAAATATCTCTCTTGCCTCATTGTAATACATACATATCCTAAGTCGTTCTGTTTGGTGGAACAGATTTGCCTCATTGTAATGTCCAATATGGTATTCTTCCAGGAACAAAACATGGGACAACGGGCTTCAGACACTCGAGGAATCACATTCGAAGACGTCAGAGTTCCCAAGGAGAATGTTCTACTGGGAGAAGGAGCCGGGTTCAAGATTGCCATGGACACGTTTGATAAGACCAGGCCACCTGTAAGTACCATAGAATAGAATACCTTGTTTATCCGCTGTGCTGCTGCTCCTAGCCAGGTTTAAAATGAGATGTTGACAGGGAGTTCTTATCATAGTTGAGTCAAAAAGTTATCATACATAGTATCAAAAACCTATTAACACAGTTCTGTATATGGGCATAATTCTTGTGGTAAATGATCTGATTCTTGTTAAGGTTTCGAGTCCCATTAAGATTGCCCATTATGATAAATAATAGGATCTTCTTACATCTCAGTTCCCTTCAGAGTTTCAAAGTCTTATTTTTCCTTCAGTTTTCCATATGTTAAGTGTCTTATTATTATTACAGGTAGCAGCTGGTGCTGTAGGTTTGGCACAAAGGTGTCTGGATGAGGCCACCAAGTACGCCTTGGAGAGAAAAGCATTCGGTGTACCCATCGCCGCTCACCAGGTAAAATATTAGCACCATGATTTAACCTCCTAGATGTCTATTTACTCTGTCATACTTTTTAAACAACTCATAGACTCATGGATATTGAAAGACCCAAGTTCCAGTCGAAATACCACATGATTCTTGAAAGGGGTGATGTAGTTTACAAAATACAAGAGAATTAAAAATACGGATATCGAAATTCATATTTCTTAATTTAGGAAAGTCTGAAGAAAGAAACATGCTGCAAACACTTCTAATGTTTAAGACCACCCCTTTCAGGAATGAGTCCTTCGTAGTATTCTAAGCAAAGATCCAAAGAATGTGCTAGTTCAGATTTCAGAGTACAAAATTATTTTCACTAATATGCTAAGTGCAAAAGTAGTGAAATATGTATAAAAATAATTACATAATTACCTTGGAATATGAAAATCTCAGGTGGGCTGGAGTATTATGGCGTGTTTGATAATTATGGCGTGTTTGATGTTTAAGACCACCCCTTTCAGGAATGAGTCCTTCGTAGTATTCTAAGCAAAGATCCAAAGAATGTGCTAGTTCAGATTTCAGAGTACGAAATTATTTTCACTAATATGCTAAGTGCAAAAGTAGTTTGTGGATTATTTTGTTAATTCTTTTTAAGCTTTAATAACAATGAACACATCCAAAGAATGTGCTAGTTCAGATTTCAGAGTACGAAATTATTTTCACTAATATGCTAAGTGCAAAAGTAGTTTGTGGATTATTTTGATAATTCTTTTTAAGCTTTAATAACAATGAACATAGCTTTGAAACTCTAGTTATGATGAAATATAAAAATAATTACATAATTACCTTGGAATATGAAAATCTCAGGTGGGCTGGAGTATTATGGCGTGTTTGAGGACTGCTTGATAGCTGAGGAATTAGCCTATGGGTGCACTGGTATTAAAGCTGCTCTTACTGGATTAGGAGTAAGTGACTGAAACAGAAAGACATTGGGTGGTGTTAATTTTGATGGGGACGTCATGAAACCTGTTCCTGGGTTTTTGGACTTTGCAAATTTTTTGATGTCAAAATGATGTCAACTATCGAGTAGAATTAAAAATTGGTAATCATCAAATTGTTTTCCTATGGAATAAACTTCGAACTTTGCATTTCACACTTCGCAAAAGTTATGACGTAGTACTACAGAAGATAAACCTTTAAAATCAGCGAAATACTCGTTTAGTTGTTTTCCTATGGAATAAACTTCGAACTTTGCATTTCACACTTCGCAAAAGTTATGACGTAGTACTACAGAAGATAAACCTTTAAAAACATCGCATAGCCATTATAATAGTCGCGGTGACGTCACAATATCAGCGAAATACTCGTTTAAACATAGTGCAAAGTCGTTTTTAGAAACGCAGACATGAAAGCAACTTTGTACTTTGCACGTAAATATTCATTTTAAAAAGTTCATATCAAAATGACGTCCCGACTTGGACTACAATTCGTTCCTATTATAACGTCATATTTTTGTCAAGTTCAAAGTTCCAGGTCCTTCATTGAAATACATTTTGGTATTTTTCGTTCAAGTACTACAGAAGATAAACCTTTAAAAACATCGCATAGCCATTATAATAGTCGCGGTGACGTCACAATATCAGCGAAATACTCGTTTAGAAATAGTGCAAAGTCGTTTTTACAAACGCAGACATGAAAGCAACTTTGTACTTTGCACGTAAATATTTATTTTAAAAAGTTCATATCAAAATGACGTCCCGACTTGAACTACAATTCGTTCCTATTATAACGTCATATTTTTGTGAAGTTCAAAGTTCCTAGTGGAATAGCTTCCAGGTCCTTCATTGAAATACATTTTGGTATTTTTCGTTCTATATTAATCGTACCTATTTTCCCTTCGGAATTTCCCTTCTTCAGAAGCACGTTTCCCCTGTTTTGGCGTAGCTCACCCCTAAAGGGAATGTACCTAAAAATCCAATATGTTTCCATTTTCGAAAGGGAAATACAACTTATGCTTCTGGGTGTTCATAATTGTAATGTATTTCTTGTTTCGGTATCAGGTGGCTTGGAGCTGTCAGTATTTGACGGATGTCTGGTGGCAGAGGAGCTTGCATATGGGTGCACGGGGATTATGACTGCCTTGGAAGCAAGTGGTCTGGGTGTAAGTTCTTTTTTTTCGAGCTAAATTCCCTTCAGGAATGAGATATTCACAACTGAGTCGGGGTTGTGATTTTTTTCCTTTTTTGGGTCTTTGGTCACTAGGAAACTATTCATGGGCGTAGGAGGTTCTCTTTTCTGAGGACTTTAAATTTCAGCCAAAGTAGATCAACCTTAACACAAAAATAAAAACTATTCTTCAAATTAATATTTTTTTTACGATTTTAATTTAGATTTATTTATTTAATAATTTTTGAAAAACTTTTATTGTTTTATGGTGGATTGGCCTACAATTATGGTAACTAAAGACTGATGGTAAATGTGTGTTCTGTCGTTTTTTATTGTACGAATTTTTTGGTGGTGGTTAACTAAAGGAGATTTTTATTTACCAGGGCAGGAGATGAGTAAGATATTGTGTTTAGATATAAGTTTTAATGTATGAGATTTATTTTTTATATACTTAGGTACCCCACAAACTTGTTGTCTTCAGAATACCAAGATTGGAGGGAAAAGTTAGGCTAGCTAGTACTTTGTACGCATGTCAGGTTTGCTGATAAGTTACCTAGGGAAACCGCACCCCAAAACACTAGACAAACAGTTAGTTATTAACATTAGTACAAATTTTGCGGAGAGGTATACGATCAGAGGCTCATCAGACTAGCAATGGAATTTTTAATCTCTAGGTATTCAAAGGTCGTTACTGATTAGGTCACTAGGTACAGCAGATCAATAGTAGCTGTATGCTTGGCCTGTTATAAAAGGTCATGTAGGTATGAAACTGTTTTTTGAACTTTGGTACATTCGTTTTTTCTGCACGAGACTTGGTTGTATAACTGAATGATTTTTGTACTTTGGCTCCCAATTATCAAAAAATCAGAATGGATGCTATTTAAAAAGAAAATGCAACGGCTGTGTAGGGATTTTCCCCACATAAAAATTGATTTCATGAAGTGTTCGTCCTTAATTGTTTGATGGTAAAGTGAGAAAACTCTAATTTTTCACTTTCTATTACTAAAGTATAGCAAAGCAATACTAGTACCTATTTGATTAGAAATTTGATTGTTGATTGCAGGCATACTGTGTCACAGAGCCAGGGGCAGGGTCTGACGTGAATGGAGTCAAAACCAAAGCCGTCAAGAAAGGAGATGAGTGGATCCTTAACGGTCAGAAGATGTGGATTACCAACGGAGGAGTCGCTAACTGGTAAGATTATGTAAATTTTGCCTCTCTTCAAGTCAATCTTACTTCGCGTTAAGTAGTAAAATGTATAATCAAACGGTCAAACATTCTTGACTTGGCGGGGTGGAGTGCTACCGCACTCCTTAATTTATTTTCGTCAAGCTATGGGAACAGGCTGTAAATGAGAGATGTGTAAGAGTGAGTTATGAAAATGAACTTCTCTTTGCAGTGGACTACTCAGTTAGTGAGTGAAATCCTAACTCCCTATACATAAAGGATAGAGAGTTGTTTTTTATACTTTGTACGCATGTCAGGTTTGCTGATAAGTTACCTAGGGAAACCGCACCCCAAAACACTAGACAAACAGTTAGTTATTAACATTAAGTACAAATTTTGCGGAGAGGAATATTTACTAGGTATGCGTACCTTGGACTTTGTATACTAGATTATTGTTTTGATGTAAAGACCGTACGTAATAATTTGCACTATGCCATTATGCAAATGGTCAATTATAAAGAGGTAAATTTAGAAATAAAATACCTAATCAATATAAATGGTTTTTAATTTCAATAACAGACTACCTACAAGTATTTTATTAGCTAAGAATTATTGTTTTCTTTTTTTTTTAGTTACGTCTGTCAATTATTTATGAATTTTTAAGATGAAAAATATACGCTCAAAATTATGTTCTTCCATATTTTACGAGAAAAATACTATTTGTTTTGTCTGTTTGTAGCTATTTTCTATTTACTTACATATATTTTCCTAAATATTACCGTTTCTCGCGCCCATAATTTGCTAAATATTGGCAATGCATATTTGGCAATTGGACAGCATTAAGCAGAAAAGAACCATCAACAAGAAGATTTACTTACATATATTTTCCTAAATATTACCGTTTCTCGCGCCCATAATTTGCTAAATATTGGCAATGCATATTTGGCAATTGGACAGAATTAAGCAGAAAAGAACCATCAACAAGAAGAATTGCCTTATTCATCGTTCTTTCTTTTCTACATAATGCTGTCCAAATCATGTACTCTTGTGTTGTATGTATGCAGGTACTTAGGTTAGGTAGTTTCGTACAATACAACCCCATAGGCGCCAATTTTTCAGCATCGCATAGATTTCATGTTTTCAAAGATACTGAAAGTCCCCTTCTTTCTCGGGCTATTTCGGGCACCTGAGTATCTCACGCTCAAATGAAGCCAAAACAAATCGAAAGATTCATGGTTCCACATTTATTTCGATGGTTACATAACAGAGTTCGAATGATTTGGCATCGTTTTTTTTCCTTATTGCTCCCTCCCCCCCACCCTGTTTCTCATGGCTTTGAATTGACCAACCGAATGAATTTTGGCCTTGACCATTACAGGGGAATGTTATGTAGCATAGCATCGTATCATATTCACATAAAACCTTTTCTCAGATAATTTGGTGAGTTAGCCCTTTGAAATTATATCGTGGATTCGTAGAAGCTTAACAAATCCTCTAGGACTGTTTGCCTTTACACCTAAGTGACCTAAGCCTCTGAGTGGGCTTTTTGTGTATGAATAATACAAGCCCACTTTAAGCGCTAGGTCGCGACCTAGCGCGGGGCCGATTCACGCCCGGCTCAGAACCTTTTCAAAAATGTGATTTTATATAACAGGACTGCTAGTGGAGCTTTCATTATAAACAGCAAGATGATGTAACCCTAGTTGGACTTGGTTGACTGCTGAATGTCATTAGAAGGAAAATGTGTAGAAGTGACTAGAATCAGATTGAACCATTATGTAACTCATAATCCCCTATTTTCAATCAAGTAGACACTATGTAGAATATTGTAAGACACATTATGTAGAATATTGTAGAAATAGAGCTAATAACGGGACGAGAGAATTATGTAATCTAAATAGATTTAAGTTCACAATGTTTAAGTTTGTAAATGCAATCTTTTAAGAGAACTCGGGCCTGGGTGAAACGTAAATAAAAGCGATGGGGGTTTGGCTAATGAGTTGTAATTCTTATTTAAATCAAATTATCCTAAATGATTTCTGATAATTAATAACATGTCCTTGGCAGTTAAGGTTTGCCTTTTTTCACGTGCAAAGAGTAATGATAACCAAACATAGATGTCTTCTGGTTCTCCGTTTGTCAAGCAAATTCTGTCAGCATAACGCACGGTGCCATTTTTCGAGATCAAAGTTATTCCCATTAGGTTTAGCAATTTGATTGGTTGCGCGAATGACTAGCGCGTAACTCTAGCGCCTCGAAAAAAAATCTGATTGGTTAGAAATCTTAATCCAAAGTTTAAAATAAACCAATTAGATTACTTAGATTCGATGAACTACATCAAATTCTCGGCCCGGGCATTAGGGAGTCGAATTGACCCAAAGTTCCCCAACTGAGTCTTACATAACGAGAAGTGTTTGACCTCTGGTCAAATACATAGGTATGTGCAATAGATGTGATTCTTACTTGCATGTAAATAGTTATATAAATCTATGTACTTACGAGTGTGTAGCTTATAAAGACAATAGCTTAACTCATCTCGTTATGTAGGTATGTACCTGCTTACCTAAAAGTATATAGAATATTGTCTGAATAGCCACTATTTACTTGGAATATGTACTCGTACATTGAAGCTCTATAAACTTTGTAACAAAATATAAATATTCCATATTCCATCCAAAATTTATCTAGGCAAAATCGAACCCGGGACTTTCGGTATGAAAAGCCAGGGCACTACCAATAGAACAAGCCTACTCCTATACATAATTTCTAATTTCCATCATAGGTACATAGGTCGGTATTATAGGAGAGTATTTTGCTTTGAAAATTACCTAGACTAGGTACATCTATACATAATTTCTAATTTCCATCATAGGTACATAGGTCGGTATTATAGGAGAGTATTTTGCTTTGAAAATTACCTAGACTAGGAGCCTATTTCTATACATAATTTCTAATTTCCATCATAGGTACATAGGTCGGTATTATAGGAGAGTATTTTGCTTTGAAAATTACCTAGCCTAGGTATGTCCTAATTGGCTATTAAAAATACCCATGTCCTAATTATGGTCACCTCTGGATTTTACCCCTAGAAAATGTTAATTGTCTGGTCGAGTTACATAACTATTAGAGACAGCTCTATCGTCCCCACAGTCGATCTCTTGATTAGCCAGGTTACCTAAGTTATCTATTTTTAGGTTGAGCTATGGAACATGGTTGTTGACAATGGTAAACATAATACGAAGAAAAGATAAAATAATAATATATAATATAGGTTTATGTAGTTACATTAATAGTAAATGCATTACTACTACACTTGTTTGTGCTAAAATTATCAGCAAATGCTCCACACTTAGCAAAACGCTATTAGACCGATATTCCAACAGAGTACGTTTGTATGTAGTTACATTAATAGTAAATGCATTACTACTACACTTGTTTGTGCTAAAATTATCAGCAAATGCTCCACACTTAGCAAAACGCTTTTAGACAGATATTCCAACAGAGTACGTTCAAACATAGGTACCTCTCCTAATCACTTATGCTACCAAACCATACCTAATAGCTCTAAACTTGATTACTTAGTAGTATCCAAATTACCTGTAAGGATACTAATGCTTGATTATGATAACCTTGAAAAGTTCAAGCTACCAGTAAATTAGGTAGAGGTGGTCGCATACGTAATACACAAATTGTTGAAAAAAGTTGCCACATAGGTGGGTACCTACTACTACCTACTTACGTACACTTATCTAATAATTTTGATAGGTACTTTGTAGTTGTTCACGTTCATAATCAATCTAAAACATAACAATATGTATGTGCAATCGTGCATGTAAGTCGGCATATTATCATTCATTTCATGCAGAAGGTGTACCGAAAGCCACGTGGCTCCGGTGATTAGGATCTCAAGGTCTGTGTATTGAGTACTCTCAGTTATGTCATCAGTCGGATTAATGGGAGGAGCTTCAATTGTCTGATGCCATCTGAGACGTAAGTAATACCCAAGATATGAGTGATACATTTGAGATTTGAAATTATGCACCATGTCAAAGTTATTGATGCGTGTTCTCAGGTGCTAGTCAATGTGCCAAATCGTGACCCAAACTAGCAAAGACAAAACAAATTCTTAAAATCCCAATAAGTCTCATGTATCAACTCGAAAACAGTGTAACGTAAGATTTCTTAGACACTTTCCCGGGACAAATGAATCTCAAATAATAGTAGGAGTAGTAGGACAACCTAGAAGGCTGAGACTAGTTGAGCGTCGCTAGAACCCTAGAACGATCAAGGTTCAAACTCAAGTTCTCGGGAACAGAAACAGTCATAGGCAAAGTGGAAACAAGAGATGCAGACCGTGTAACCAGAGATAAGTCATGAGTCACGGAGTAAGTAGAATGAGCAGACACAGAGCAGGTTATAAATTTGGTGAATGGTTACGTAAAGCCCCCATGTGCCAAGTGTTTACTAGTCAGGGTCATCGCGGTATTATCGCTAGGGAATCACGTCACGTGCATAAATTATCTCGCTAAAAAAAAAAATAGTAGATATTATTAGTAACAGTTAAATAGGTTGTTGGGAGCTTGCAGGAAATCATATTGCCCATCTCTCCAGCTTCCACATTTTGGTCTATTCTTGAAGTTAATGGAAGACACAGGAACTAAGTAAAAAAGATCCGTTTTTTTTCTTTTCATTTTCTTCTCTTTTCTTTGTTACACACTCTACTTCTTCAAAATACCTTTTCACACGGATCTACATACTTTACTAATCTTATCTAGGTAGGTGTATGTTTCTCAGTTATGTAATCTCTTCCAACTTCTTCCTATTTAGTACCTGACCATCTGTTATGTCACAGGATGATATCCCTTATCCAGAACACCTTGTTATAACAGTTGGCATTTTTTTTTTTTTTTTTTTTTTTTTTTTTTTTTTTTTTTTTTTCTTCTTTCTTTTCTTTGTTACACACTCTACTTCTTCAAAATACCTTTACACACGGATCTACATACTTTACGAATCTTATCTAGGTAGGTGTATGTTTTCTCAGTTATGTAATCTCTTCCCACTTGTTCCTATTTAGCACCTGACCATCTGTTATGTCACAGGATGATATCCCTTATCCAGAACACCTTGTTATAAAAGTTGGCATTTCGTTATCTATTACTTCTGTTAGTTCAGTAGAGGTGTTTGTCAGTAGTCCTTTGGGAGTAGGGTAACCAACATCCAAGTTTCTTGCTTTAGATATTCGACTTTTTCGTTCGAATTTTTATTTTTAAATGAGTTTTTGGAATTTTTATAAATTTTCTACGTAAAGTGCTTATACATTTCTTAAAGCTAAGTGTCTTTCTTTTATTTTACATATAAAGCAACAAATTCGTTATCTATTATCTTTAATTAATTTATGTATCTGGATATTTTGATTTTTCTTTTTTCTAAGGTCAAGAGGAATTCAATTAATTTTTACTGTTTTACAGCTTTTAGTTATCTGGTTTTTTATAGGTATCTACTGTTTATGTTTTATTTATTTATTTTTTTAAGGTAGTCAGATTGGGGTGTTTTAATTTATCAAAGACTGATAGGTCATAGGTCAAATGAAGAATTAGGAAGACTTTTCCAGTTTTTCCCCCCACTAAAGCTGAAAAGGAATTTCCCCTAAAGTTCGATTAACGAAGTTTCATCTTTATCCTAAATTTGCCTGTGGTTTTGTTTTTATTAGGTACAAATTTGTTTGTCTCATATGTACAGTGTACATATTTCTGTGTGTGATGTTCTATTTGATTCACGTTTCGACTCGCTCTCTGCTCTAAATGTTTCAGATAGACAACATACACAATGATGTCGACGAATTTCTACGACATTCTATTCTCGTCTCCGTCGACTTCTGATCTGGCCTCCTGAGACCCGATTCACCTGGTTCACAATGTTGACACCAGGGTCTGATTTAGAATAGGTGACTAGAGGGTGAATAATTGAATATGAATACGTATATGTATGGGAACGCCCATACTTGCTTACTGATTTTTCCCCAAATTTAAAGAATATCTATTCATTGAAGCCATGGTAATCAGCGATGAGAAATGGGATGTTTCGCCCGACCATTTTGATTGATAAAATCTTCTCGAGTTTGAAAGAGTACGATATGAGTAATAAGAATAGGTATTATCAATGTTTAAGTACCTTAACTTACATAGCTACATACTTAGATTGGAATACGAGAATGTGTAGATGCTGTATTTTGCTGCACTCTATAAAATCATTGCTTTTGACTTAGGCAACACCTTTCCAGATTCTAGGGGTATACGATGCCATTCATGTCGTTCAAAGATTCGAACCCGCGATATCCTAACCCTCAACACCGTTCCTGAATATCACATCCGTGCACCTTTCAATGCTACCGCAAGATGTTGCTCCCGCACATTCTCTATTTTAGAAGACTTCGGTTCAAATTTCGTGTGCAAAGTAAACTGCGGTCGCTAAATAACTAAATATGTCTTCGGACAGACTGTCTTTTTCCGACAGTAGACGCATGATCTTTCTAACATTGAGGGAGGGATGGTAACTTTATCAGTATGTGAAGTATGTAGATAAAGATGACATTCCTCCCTCATGATGATATGGAGCTTCACAAAGTTACTGAGTCTTCAATAGATTATTTACAATCTTTTTACTAACATAACTTTCTTCATTGGATGATCTCTGATGGTGAATGTCATTTTCATCGATTTCATTCATCATTCTTTGATTTCTTCATTTTATCAATCCAGTTTTCCTCAGTCTCCTTCATCGGTCATATTTCTTTCCCGTTTATATAATATAACATAACATTTTAAAGAAACCCAAGAGGTTTGAGTAATTAGCAACGCCCATTCTATCTGGAAAACAGCCGTAATTAGACTATTTTTACCTATTAGTTGAGTTCACTTTAATTACTTAATTTGAAGTGGGTAGGCCTATTTTGAGAACAGGCAAAATTATTTAGTTCAAATCGACCAGAAGAAAACGTGTAAGATATCAGAACCATGCCTAAAGGTTTTCCAGGTTACCTAAGTTATCTATTTTTAGGTTGAGCTATGGAACATGGTTGTTGACAATGGTAAACATAATACGAAGAAAAGATAAAATATAATAATATATAATATAGGTTGGTTGGTAGGTAGGTAGGTGTTATTTTAATATGTAGTTACTAAGGTCACAAACTTGGGCAGTAGGTAAGAGGACGAAAAAGGAAAATATTAGGTTCCGAGTATGTAGCATTTGTAGCAACCAACTAACTTATAACGACCCGACAATGCGCGATGGTCAGTGATAAATAATAATAATAATAATAAAATACAATAATATGTAATTGAAATTTTTCCTACTTCCCAAGATCAAATTCTTCTCTGTACAGTGTACACACCTACTGCCTAATATTTTTTAGATACATACGTTTAGGATATACTCAAGAATGTATAAACGTAGGTAATTAAGAAGAAAAGTATGTAATCTCTTTTTTTCCATTACTAACCCCTCCTAAATAAAGTGGACGAAATATCGCCCCCAGTTTTAGGAGCTGCGCTGCGTACCTAATAGCTCTAAACTTGATTACTTAGTAGTATCCAAATTACCTGTAAGGATACTAATGCTTGATTATGATAACCTTGAAAAGTTCAACCTACCAGTAAATTAGGTAGAGGTGGTCGCATACGTAATACACAAATTGTTGAAAAAAGTTGCCACATAGGTGGGTACCTACTACTACCTACTTACGTACACTTATCTAATAATTTTGATACTTTGTAGTTGTTCACGTTCATAATCAATCTAAAACATAACATATGATAACCTTGAAAAGTTCAACCTACCAGTAAATTAGGTAGAGGTGGTCGCATACGTAATACACAAATTGTTGAAAAAAGTTGCCACTTAGGTGGGTAGTTTTTTTTTTTTTTTTTTTTTTTTTTTGTGGGCCCAACTCACACAACAGTTTTGGATCACCATTCGCGATCGGCACATGCCGATTTTCATTACGTAACATTGACATTCGTATTGACACACGCTCTTTTCTTGTCTACTGATCTGCATGATGACGTGTGAATAATTACCAATGGGAAATTTTCATCGTCATAATTAATGCGGATAGTTGTCACTTCAGCGGATTACATAACTAGACACTCGTATGATAGTATGGAGTATGCTTACAAATGTTCCCACGCAGTATCCTGCCTTGACTCTAGCTAAATCAACTGCCGTTTGCGCTTCCTTTTTAGACTATTCAAAATTGGAGAGCCATAAATTTTATTAAGTATCTTATTTATTCCACGCAGTATCCTGCCTTGACTCTAGCTAAATCAACTGCCGTTTGCGCTTCCTTTTTAGACTATTCAAAATTGGAGAGCCATAAATTAAGTATCTTATTTATGTTGCTTTAGGTATTTATACCTTTGCATGTTCATATATCCCCATTTACGTACGTATGCACATTACTTGATGCTTGATGTTGGAAGTAAATGCTGTCTAATGTTTTCCTTGCGTCCAATGTGCATTATTGGTGGATGTGCAATGTTTCTCAGTTTTAGCATTATTGGTGGATGTGCAATGTTTCTCAGTTTTAGCATTATTGGTGGATGTGCAATGTTTCTCAGTTTTAGCATTATTGGTGGATGTGCAATGTTTCTCAGTTTTAGCATTATTGGTGGATGTGCAATGTTTCTCAGTTTTAGCATTATTGGTAGATGTGCAATGTTTCTCAGTTTTAGCATTATTGGTGGATGTGCATTGTTTCTCAGTTTTAGCATTATTGGTAGATGTGCAATGTTTCTCAGTTTTAGCATTATTGGTGGATGTGCAATGTTTCTCAGTTTTAGCATTATTGGTGGATGTGCAAAATTTCCCAATTTCAACATTACCTCATTACCTAATCTTTTCAGTTAACACACGCTTTTCCAGTTTCAGAATTATTAGTGGATGTACATTGTTTCCCAGTTTCAGCATTATTGGTGGATGTGCGAAATTTCCCAGTTTCAGCAGTATTGATGAATGTGCAAACCTTTCGATTTTCAGCATTATTGGTGGTTGGTAACGCTTAATGAAGTTATTCGTAGCATGCTAAATTTCCCAATTTCAGCATTACCTAATCTTTTCAGTTGACACACACTTTCCCTGTTTTAGCACTATTGGTGGATATGATAAGTTTCCCAGTTTCAGCATTACTCGTATTAGTGGATGTGCAATGTTTCCCTGCTTCAGCATTATTGGTGAATGTGCCAAATTTCCCAATTCCAGGATTTCCTAAATAACAAATCGTCATATTATAATATTGTGTTCCCTCCTTCATATTAAGTTCATAGGTCCGATTTAAAAAAGACTGTTGCATAGGCTCCTAGGTAAACATTACCTTTTCATACCTGTCTGTTTTGACTCTAATCTAAGGTGAACTTTAGCACTTTAGCTTCTAATCTGGAAATTATCTACGTTACCTAATGATTTGCTTGCCAATGTAAACACTCAAAGTATCAGATTTCTTTTCCCTCTTGTCCCCTCTAACTATTCCCTCCCTCCACCCAACTCTCTTATTGCACCCCCCCCCCTACCCCTTCCCATGAGGTATGCCTGCCCACCCAACTATTTTTTATTGTTCCCCCCTTACCCATTTCTTCCCACCCCCACTCTCCCTGCCCACCCTTACCATTCCTTTCCCCCACCCAACACTTTCTTATTGTCCACCCTTTACCCATTCCCCCCTCCTGCCTGCCCACCCCTCTGCTCCATCTCACACTCCTGTGTGATAGCACAGGTTACAGGTTGCTTGGAAAAACTTTGGTGGGTGGGGAAAACTAACTCTATGTACTTTATTAATGTCCAACAGAGACGGTAATGAATGTAATGAGATGAATGGTAAAATTTGGTTTTGAACCGTTCCGTTCACAAGCCGATATTGATACAATACCGTTTGGTTTCGTACCGGCAAAAGGAAATTCGGTGAGACCTCACAAATTTGAAATCATAACAATGTTAAAGTTTCCTTTTGAATATGAAGGTAATGCCCGGGTGAGAGTAAACTTCATGCAAATCTAATCTAGTAAACTATGTATGTAGTTACATTAATAGTAAATGCATTACTACTACACTTGTTTGTGCTAAAATTATCAGCAAATGCTCCACACTTAGCAAAACGCTATTACAGTGGTAAACAATCGGTAGGATCAGCTAATGCAGAAACTAATGTCATGGGTTTAACAAACAGAGAGCTTGCTTGCTTGATTCTACAGTTTGAAGTTTGTAGTTCGAGGTTGAAATTTCAAAGGCCATAGTAGGTATCTATTTTCTTCCTATGAGAATTGATGTGGTTGACACACCTTATGAGGTGCTATGGAGAAAAATAGGTCTTTCATTAGGACGCTTCAGCTCTGGTCCTTCACGCCGACTTTTTTGTTTATTATGGTATGAATTACAACTTCATTTTGTTTTTATCGTGTTAAAAATGAAAACAATCTTCTTTATCATCGCCCTCTCCCAACCATCACTCTAGTCTCAATTCTCTCCTAATCTTTTTCCCTCTAGGTGTTTGGAGGCAACGGATTCAACAGCGACTACCCTGTAGAGAAATTGATGAGAGATGCCAAAATCTATCAGATCTACGAAGGTACCGCCCAAATCCAGAGGCTCATCGTGGTTTTTATCGTGTTAAAAATGAAAACAATCTTCTTTATCATCGCCCTTTCCCAACCATCACTCTAGTCTCAATTCTCTCCTAATCTTTTTCCCTCTAGGTGTTTGGAGGCAACGGATTCAACAGCGACTACCCTGTAGAGAAATTGATGAGAGATGCCAAAATCTATCAGATCTACGAAGGTACCGCCCAAATCCAGAGGCTCATTGTGTCCCGTGCTATTATCGAGAGGAACTCCTAAGTTGACCTTGGCTACTGAGAAACAGTTTGAAAGTACCTCCGAATCCAAAAGCATGTAGCTCACCAGATAAGCCCCAACGTACCAAAGTAACCCTGTACGATCAATATATTGCTTCAAATGCTGAAATCTTTTTCTACATATCTTAGATTATCTTGTCTTTTCTTTCTACATGTATTATTTATTTATTTTTCCGTGTGCACTTCTGTGCACTGTGCATGCATAATCGAAATTTATTCGGGACCAAATTTTCAAATCAATATTTTTTTTACGATTTTAATTTAGATTTATTTATTTAATAATTTTAGAAAAACTTTTATTGTTTTATGGTGGATTGGCCTACAATTATGGTAACTAAAGACTGATGGTAAATGTGTGTTCTGTCGTTTTTTATTGTACGAATTTTTTGGTGGTGGTTAACTAAAGGAGATTTTTATTTACCAGGGCAGGAGATGAGTAAGATATTGTGTTTAGATATAAGTTTTAATGTATGAGATTTATTTTTTATATACTTAGGTACCCCACAAACTTGTTTTCAGAATACCAAGATTGGGAGGGAAAAGTTAGGCTAGCTAGTACTTTGTACGCATGTCAGGTTTGCTGATAAGTTACCTAGGGAAACCGCACCCCAAAACACTAGACAAACAGTTAGTTATTAACATTAGTACAAATTTTGCGGAGAGGTATACATATTTACTAGGTATGCGTACCTTGGACTTTGTATACTAGATTATTGTTTTGATGTAAAGACCGTACGTAATAATTTGCACTATGCCATTATGCAAATGGTCAATTATAAAAAGGTAAATTTAGAAATAAAAATACCCAATCAATATAAATGGTTTTTAATTTTAATAACAGACTACCTACAAGTATTTTATTAGCTAAGAATTATTGTTTTCTTTTTTTTTTAGTTACGTCTGTCAATTATTTATGAATTTTTAAGATGAAAAATATACGCTCAAAATTATGTTCTTCCATATTTTACGAGAAAAATACTATTTGTTTTGTCCGTTTGTAGCTATTTTCTATTTACTTACATATATTTTCCTAAATATTACCGTTTCTCGCGCCCATAATTTGCTAAATATTGGCAATGCATATTTGGCAATTGGACAGAATTAAGCAGAAAAGAACCATCAACAAGAAGAATTGCCTTATTCATCGTTCTTTCTTTTCTACATAATGCTGTCCAAATCATGTACTCTTGTGTTGTATGTATGCAGGTACTTAGGTTAGGTAGTTTCGTACAATACAACCCCATAGGCGCCAATTTTTCAGCATCGCATAGATTTCATGTATTCAAAGATACTGAAAGTCCCCTTCTTTCTCGGGCTATTTCGGGCACCTGAGTATCTCACACTCAAATGAAGTCAAAACAAATCGAAAGATTCATGGTTCCACATTTATTTCGATGGTTACATAACAGAGTTCGAATGATTTGGCATCGTTTTTTTTCCTTATTGCTCCCTCCCCCCCACCCTGTTTCTCATGGCTTTGAATTGACCAACCGAATGAATTTTGGCCTTGACCATTACAGGGGAATGTTATGTAGCATAGCATCGTATCATATTCACATAAAACCTTTTCTCAGATAATTTGGTGAGTTAGCCCTTTGAAATTATATCGTGGATTCGTAGAAGCTTAACAAATCCTCTAGGACTGTTTGCCTTTACACCTAAGTGACCTAAGCCTCTGAGTGGGCTTTTTGTGTATGAATAATACAAGCCCACTTTAAGCGCTAGGTCGCGACCTAGCGCGGGGCCGATTCACGCCCGGCTCAGAACCTTTTCAAAAATGTGATTTTATATAACAGGACTGCTAGTGGAGCTTTCATTATAAACAGCAAGATGATGTAACCCTAGTTGGACTTGGTTGACTGCTGAATGTCATTAGAAGGAAAATGTGTAGAAGTGACTAGAATCAGATTGAACCATTATGTAACTCATAATCCCCTATTTTCAATCGAGTAGACACTATGTAGAATATTGTAAGACACAAACATTATGTAGAATATTGTAGAAATAGAGCTAATAACGGGACGAGAGAATTATGTAATCTAAATAGATTTAAGTTCACAATAGTTTGTAAATGCAATCTTTTAAGGGAACTCGGGCCTGAGTGAAACGTAAATAAAAGCGATGTGGGTTTGGCTAATGAGTTGTAATTCTTATTTATATCAAATTATCCTAAATGATTTCTGATAATAACATGTCCTTGGCAGTTAAGGGTTGCCTTTTTTCACGTGCAAAGAGTAATGATAACCAAACATAGATGTCCTCTGGTTCTCCGTTTGTCAAGCAAATTCTGTCAGCATAACGCACGGTGCCATTTTTCGAGATCTAAGTTATTCCCATTAGGTTTAGCAATTTGATTGGTTGCGCGAACGTAACTCTAGCGCCTCGAAAAAAAATCTGATTGGTTAGAAATTTTAATCCAAAATTTAAAATAAACCAATTAGATTCGATGAACTATATAAAATTCTCGCCCCGGGCATTAGGGAGTCGAATTGACCCAAAGTTCCCCAACTGAGTCTTACATAACGAGAAGTGTTTGACCTCTGGTC